>NC_062546.1:95894021-96194021 GCF_016906955.1 Phacochoerus africanus
ATCTAGACCAAGCTAGAGGACGCAGAAATGTGTGCAGCCAGTCTAAAATAGCAAGTGTAAATACTGGGGACAGGAAGTGCAGTGACCCCCCAGAAGGGATGGAGAACCCCAAACTCTACATTCTACTTGGCCATACATTCCCTCCCTCCTCTGCTACATCCAAAGCAGGCTATGGTAAAGACAAACAGTACACACAACCAAGTGAACTAGGACTCACAAACACAAAAAGAAGTACACAGCCATGGATCACCAAGCACTTGAGAAGAACCTATACCATTAAAGAGATATAAAACTCAATGAATATGTAAAGCAATCAAGCTGCTATGTTGGTAGAAAAACATGTTAAAAAAATTTCAGGGATATCTAGAAACTCAAGTTCTCAAATTACAGTTAGCAAGACTATAGTGGCAGTTACCAAGGTATTGCCAGAGTTGGGCAAGATAACACAAGAAAATAAGTATTATGGCCTTCATGGATACACATGCTATTAATTTCAATGTACAGAAAAATTCATGCTTAGCAACTTATTTTAAAATATCTTCCTTTGCTTTTCTTATCACTTATTACCACCTAGTATTATATTATATATTGACTTGTTTAATCTGCTCATTTTTTCTCTTCTTTACCAGAACCTAAGTAGCAAAGTGTTCTTAGATGCAGACATGGAATGGAAGGATCTGTCATCTGTGAAAAATGTCTTCACTGCTTATCTTGGCATTGAAGGCCTTTCAACAACCACCCCAACCCATTCATTTCCCCTGTTACTAGGTTTCCTAGTAAAAACCTGCCTCCCATCAGGCCAGTTTTGTGTACCAACAGTTACGTGTTTTAGTTAATGCTGTTCTCATGCCTTCTTCATGTCTCTCTGATGAATCAAATCAAACCTAACCAAAGACTAGATCAAGTATATCTTTTCTATGAAAACTACCTTAGCCCACACCTACAAGATTCTTTCATAGATTTTATCTGTCTTTTAAACTACTTTTCTGAAATAAATTACTACTAGGTGTGACAACAGCTGGGATCATGTAAAACAGTGAAAAGGACCAGTTATATTTGCTTTGTTTAAATTTCTGATTTGTCAGATATTAATACCTTTGCAAAATGTACCAATCCCATGTTTGTTGTCAGACTGCCATAAATGTATAATTCTATCTCTCAATTCTGTATATATCTCATCATGGCCTAGTAACTAAGAGTTCTTGGATCAGCCCCACCCTGTGGTCATACTTTCAGCATCAATAAACCATTATATCATTTCACCCTCCTTCACAGAGCCTAGTTTTCAAGTAAGTATTTAATTGATTTCTGATGGGCATATGCTTACACTTAGCCAAGTCACACTACTAGAGAATATGTTTCATATAATCTCTGACTGTAAAGACTTTTGTGCTGAGCTTTATATGGTTACCTATGGAACTAATAACAAATGATGATTAAAAGGTAGAGATTACAGTATGCACTGGCTATATGTTTTGACACCGTAAATTTAGAGCAACCATAGAAAAAAAATCAGGGGAAAAGACGATAGTATTTACAAAAATTTTTTTAAACTATTTCAGTAACAATTGATTTAATATTACAAATACTGTTTTAAATGTAGTACGAGATTAAACTAACTATGAGACTTATAGAATCCCTTGAGTCTCCTAAAAGATCTGAGGAAACAAATACAGATTCCAACTCTGTACACTCAAAGGCCTAAAGACAATGACAAAACCAGTAGAAATGAGCATTCTTAACACCCAGATGGGGATGTTGATATTATTTTCCACTATAAGAGACCAGGGCCTCTTAAAGAAAGAGCTGATTCCAGGTCTGTGGCAGAAAATAGACAAGATGAGCCTGAAATAAATGAAAATACTAGACAGCTTGGAAGCTTTCAAAACTATAACGGTCAAGTCAAAAGCGTTTAAGGCAACAAAGGAAGAGACTCCAGAGGCCAGAGATGGGACAATCTGAGCTTCATAAAGGAAAAGAATTCAATATAATATATTGATATTTATAAAAAAATTTTAATCCTTGAGTTCATAATCATCATTTTAAAATATAAATCTGTAGAAGTTTCCTGGTGGCTCAAAAGGTTAAGGTTAAGGATCCAGCATTGTCATTGCCGAGGCTCAGGTTGTTGCTATGGCATGGGTTTGATCCTTGGCCTTGAAACTTCCCCATGCCATGGTCAAGGGAAAAAAAAACCAAAAAGCATATATATATATATAAAATTATACATATAACATATATATTTGTATATCTTCTTAGGACAAGAGAGAACCAATTCATACTATGCAAACTGGGTAAACAAAAGGAACACCTTCCCTTTGCACTACTGCATAATCAAATAGTAAAAGAAAAGAAGTAAATCCCTTTAAAATAATTCCAGTGAATAAATTTTTTTTAAAGATGTAATTAGCTTGTTTCTAACTTGAGGTTTCCAATGAATTAATGGATCCAAGCACTAAAGCATCCAATGGCTGCTAACATTAAACAAAAAAAGTAAAAACTGGGCATTATGGATCTTCTGATAAAAAACACAACAAAGGGATCACAATCCCTAAACTAATCATACTTCTAGATCAAACTGCCAATCTGCAGAGAATACAGAGAAGACCAGAATGCATTGAACTGTGCTATGAATATGTGATTAGCAAAATCCAGACTGTGAGAAACTACAGGTGAAATGGTCCAGTTCTTTAAAAATAAAATTCTAAGGAAGAGTAAGGCAAGAAGGGATTAAAGGAGATTTAAAGTTATTCAGTCAATGCAAACAATCAAGCAAGACCAAATTATAGTATCTAGGAAGGCATACTAGGGTGATAAAACAACAACAACAATAAATACAATGTACAAAGAAGCTCTTAATGGGGTTGCACATAAGGCCAGTTTCTGGGATAGCTGGCTAAATTCTACTGCTTGAGTTAGGTAATATTTACAAAGATGCTCACAGGAGTTCCCCATCGTGGCACAGCAGAAACAAATCCGACTAGCAATCATGAGGTTGAGGGTTCAATCCCTGGCCTCGCTCAGTGGTTAAGGATCCACATTGCCGTGAGCTGTGGTGTAGGTTGCAGATGAGGCTCGGACCTGGTGTTGCTGTGGCTGTGGTGTAGGCCGGCAGCTGTAGTTCCGATTTGGCTCGTAGCCTGGGAACCTGTGTGCCGCAGGTGCGGCCTTAAAAGGACAATAAGACAAAAAAAAATGTTCACAAAGATATACACACTTGTATACGTGTTTTTAACAACAGGTTAAAAAACAGCAATGTTTTCTACCCATACCTCAACCTTTCATTCGCATTCCCCTGTAGTGCCTGGCCCCCTTTCCTTTGGAACCTACAGCTCTACACTCTCCAAGTAGCAGAGACTACCTGACCATTCTAGCCTGTCTGCTGTCACATGTTAAGAGGACAGTAACACAAATCCACTAAAATTTTCCATTTAATATTTTCAGACCACAGGTAACTTCAGATAACTGAAAATGCAGAAAGAGAAATGGATAAAGGGGGACTACTGCATATTCTTCTAGATCATTACTTATACATAAAACAAAATATAAATGCATATTATTTATAACCAATTTCTTTAATTGACAAAAACTGGGATATATTATTCTGAACTTTTCTTTTGCACCTAGCATTTTGCAGATATCTTTTCATATCTATATATATATATAGATATATATATACCTCTAACTCATCAACTTTAACTACTGCATCTTATTCCAAAATGTGGATTCATCACAATTTCTAAACCATTTCTCTGTTGAATCACTTAGAGATTTCTAATTTTTTAGTATTATAAACAATGCTATAATAAAAACCCTTGAACATATTATTTAAAACACTTCTATAGGAAGTTCCCATTGTGGCCCAGCAGTAACAAGCCAAACTAGTATTCATGAGGATGCAGGTTTGATCTCTGGCCTCGCTCACTGGATTAAGGATCCGGCATTGCTACGAGCTGCGGTATAGGTTGCAGGCGTGGCTCAGATCCCACATTGCTATAACTGTGGTGTAGGCTGGCAGCTGCAGCTCTGATATGACCCCTGGTCCCAAAACTTCTGCATGCTGTAGGTGCAGCCCTAAAAAAAAAAAAAAAAAAAAAAACGCTTCTATAAAAACAGTGGAGGAGTTCCCGTTGTGGTGCAGCAGAAACAAATCTGACTGGGAACCATGAGGTTGCTGGTTCGATCCTTGGCCTCACTCAATGGGTTAAGGATCTGGCATTGCTGTGAGCTATGGTGTAGGTCACAGACACGGCTCGGATCTGGCATTGCTGTGGCTGTAGCACAGGCCAGTGGCAACAGCTCTGATTAGACCCCTATCCTGGGAACCTCCATATGTCATAGGTATGACCCTAAAAAGACAAAAGACAGAAAAACAAAACAAAATGATGGAGTCTGAGAAATGGAAGTGATCAAATATTATATTCATATATTCAAGAGTTATAGCAAGTTAAAATTCCACAAGGTATCAGAATGTCCTCTTTCTGTGTTCTTATCAATAATGGATTTTTAATCCTTTGAATTTTTGCTAATCTGATAAAATTTGTATCTCGTTTCCATTGTTAAATTTTAGATTATTAGGGAAAATAAGCAATTTTTCATAATATTCTCCTGTGAAATGCTCATGTTTTTCCTGCATTTCTACTTGTATATTTAAAAAAATTATTTTTTAATGTGGGAATTCTTTATAAAATGTGCATATTAAAAAAATTTTTGGTTATATATATTAAAATTGTCTTCACTCGCACCTTCAGCTTTTATGTATTTTCCCTATATATAATTTAAAATGATTACGTTTGTATATTTTTTATGTAGTCAGGTATAAAGTTAGCCATAACATACATTAACGATTTAAAAAATGTTTCTCGGTGACTTAAATAGGCCTAACAGTGTACGTAAACTCAAACAAATTATTCATTCAAAGTGAATACAAGCAATGATCTACTGATACTTCCATAAAGATGCCTGATTAAAAAAAAAAGAAGAAAAAACTATGTCTAGACAAATCATGATCAGTAAACACACATATGAGAATTATGGAGAATCACTGTGTGAACTGAATATTTTAGGGTGACACAAGTGAAGTCACATACACAGCTCCATTCTTTTCTGTTTCAAGGGATTATATTTTTATATCGTCTAGTTTTATCTAATCAATCTCCCCCAAAGTCTTTAAATGCACACAGGTTAAAAACAAGGTTTTGGAAGAAGCTATAACTGGTACTTAAAAACAGAAACTGGAATCATATGATTAAACTACTTGACTTCTCTGTCTCATTTTCCTCACCCGGAAAATAGACATAATACTCTTACCTTGCAGGGCTGTTGTAAGGATTAAATGAGATTAATATACATAAAGCCCTAAAGGATTGTCAGAAACACAGTAAATGCTATACAGGTGTTTCTTGTTATCGGCAACCTGTACAATAAAATTTCTTAAAATTACTGTCCCCACAGTTTTACCTGAATACTCCCTAATCAATCAGAATTTAGTCATCACTATACCTCCAAATTGCTATTAAAATCAATAATGATAGTATCACAGTAACTTCTACATTCCTGATCCAATTCTCCTTTGACGTACACACCTGATTCACTTGGCTTGAAGACATCATGTATCTTTGACAGGAAGAAAGGCTTTTTTTTCTTTATAAATGGCTATTCTTCCTCATCTCTGTAACCTTTAAAATGTGGAGCATTCCAGCTCTGAAGATCTCTTACCTTAACCTTTAATATGCTCCTTCAGTCCTCTCATTTCATGGCTTTAAATATTATCTGTAAGCCAACAATTCCTAAATATATGTCTCTAGTTCAAACCTCTCCACTGAACTCCAGTTCCACATACTAGAATTGTCTACCTACTTTCATTTAGATTTATAAATCTTCTAAAATTTAATATCCCCAAATAATTAACTCCTGTCCCACCCTCTCAAACCTGCTTCTCTCTGATTGTTATAAATGAGTGAATAGTTACTCCATCTTTCTAGTTGTTCAGGTCAAAAACTTTAGAATCATTCTTTGAATCCTTTTTCTCTCACACCGAGAGCCCATACACCAATAAATGCTGTCACTTCCATAGTCAAAAGGCATTTTGATGATTTTCACCACCTGACTGCTCCAATTACCATTCTTTCTCACCTCGATTACTGTTAAGAGTCTCTTGGCTCAGCTCTTCTGATAGTGCCTTATAGGATACTCTCAAAACAGCAGCCTTTGCTATCTTCTAGAAATATAAATCATGCCATGTCTTACATCTCCTCAAACCCTCGAATGGCCTAACTTATAAATTTTTTTTAGTGGCTGCACCTTTGGCATATGCAAGGTCCCAGACTAGGGACTAAATCCAAGCTATAGCTGCCACCTATGCCACAGCTGCAGCAATGCTGGATCCTTCAACCCACTGTACCAGGCAGGGGGTGAACCCACACCTCACAGTAACCGAAACTGCTGCAGTCAGATTCTTTTTTTTTTTTTGTCTTTTTGTCCTTTTAGGGCCACACCCGTGGCATATGGAGGTTCCCACGCTAGGGGTCTAATCAGAGCTGTAGCCGCCGGCCTACACCAGAGCCACAGCAACACGGGATCCATGCCTTGTCTGCAACCTACACCACAGCTCACGGCAATGGCGGATCCTTAACCCAATGAGCAAGGCCAGGGATCGAACCCGCAACCTCATCGTTCTTAGATTCATTAACACATTGAGCCACAATGGGTTAACGAATCTACACAATCCTGAAGTTGGATTCTTAACCCACTGTGCCATACCGGAAACTCCCAGGCTTAAATTAAAAGCCGAAGTCTAAAATGTCTTCTAAATCCCTGGCCCATGCTGACCTCCTCAATACTATCTTCTCCCGCTTCACAAGTACTAGCCATGCTGGTATCTTTGCTATTCCCTGAACTGCCAAGCACGCCATTTCATGGCCTTTCATTGCTGTTTCTGAACATTCTTCCCAGAGATATCTGTAAGACTCCCCCACACCTGTTTATCTTCTCATTCTTGAATACTCTCTAATCAATCAGAATTGATTACAAAAATTTAAATTCAGCCTTCTCTGATACCCCATTTTTGGCTGTCTCAATCCCCTTTCTCAGCTTAATTTTTCTCCATAGCATTAACTACGATCTGATGTATTACCCATTTAATTAATCATAAGAAAATTGAGCATAATATAGTAAAATGCAATCAAATGTAAACTCAAGTTTTACATACATGCATATACATCTATATGTATATAAACTTACATGTAACCACCACAAACCAACATACACATGTTCAAAATCCCAGGAGGCTCCCTCACAAGACTGCTATTTGATGTCTATCAGAACAGACTGGTATTTTGCCTGCTACTCAACTTTACTTTCATGGAATCATACACTATACACTCTGATGTACTCAATTATTCACTTAGAGTCTGTCTTGCTCACTGGAATGCAAGCTTCCTGAGGGTAGGGTTTTATCTACTTTACTCACTACTGTATCCATGGTATCTATAAACAGGACTTGGAACACAGAAGGTGCTCAACAAATATTCATTGACTGAATGAGTGAAGAAATTAATAATTAAAATAACATAATTAAGCTTTCCTTTTCTTGAAACTTCTAAGGGCAAAGTTATTTTTCAGTAAATTACCTTCGTCATTATAAATACCTATGGAAATAAGATATTTACAATTAAACCTAAAACTTGAGTACAGTTGTTTTTAGGGTTAGTTTAGAGCATCCTATACCTAACTAAAAACCTAAAACCAAGCCTTCTGTGATGACATTTATGTTTAGACAACCAAGAATTTGTTTCTTAGACAAGAGTTTATCATACTAATAATTTTATAAAACAGAGATTA
Organism: Phacochoerus africanus; assembly: GCF_016906955.1. Classification (NCBI taxonomy): domain Eukaryota; kingdom Metazoa; phylum Chordata; class Mammalia; order Artiodactyla; family Suidae; genus Phacochoerus; species Phacochoerus africanus. Next base: position 95,901,864 of record NC_062546.1, read on the forward strand.
ATCCTGAGGATCTATCACACAGATAGCATATAACTCTATCATGTTCTTTCAGTCCACTCTCAGTTTAATAAATATTGATTTTTCTAATAAAGATGATAGGTGTTTAGTGAGCCCATGAAAACATCCATTTAACAAATTAATTAGGCCAACTTAGTGCCAAGGGAGTGCTTTTTCCATTTTTAGAGGTCAAAAATTCTTTACAAAAATTTAAATTTAGCTCCTACAGTGTTCTTTGGTATCAAATTAGTATGTTTAATTTTATTTTATATTTTCAAGATTAATTTGATATCCATTATTTCATTAACTGATCCTAACCACAAACTGAGAAGTAATAATCACTCTTTCTAGGTGAGTCTGAAAGCAGTGCACAGAGGCTGGGGGAGAAACGATGATAGTATTTGTGCCCATGACTTACTTAAAGGTATATTTCTTAATTTCTAAATATTTGGAGGATTTTTTTTAAGGTCACACCTGTGCTTTATAGAAGTTCCTCAGGGCTAGGGGCTAGAATTGGAGCTGTGGCTGCCAACCTATGCCTTAGTCACAATAACTCTGATATGAGCCTCACCTGCAACACCTACACCTCAGCCTGCAGCAATGCCAGACCCTTAACTCACTGAGTGAAGCAGGAGATCAAACTCATGGAGGATTTTAAATTTATCGTTTTGTTATTGTATTTAGTTGTACTATAGTCCAGAAATTATATTCTGCATGGGCTGAAAAGAATGGGCGCACTCTAAACTTGTTGGATACAGTATTTTACTATAGGATGATGTAAGTAAAGTTTGCTGAATGCATGTTAAAATCCAAATTGTGGCATTCCCGTCATGGGCGCAGTGGTTAACAAATCCGACTAGGAACCATGAGGTTGTAGGTTCAATCCCTGGCCTTGCTCGGTGGGCTAAGGATCTGGCGTTGCCGTGAGCTGTGGTGTAGGTCGCAGACACCGCTCGGATCCCGCGTTGCTGTGGCTCTGGCGTAGGCTGGCAGCTACAGCTCCAATGGGACCCCTAGCCTGGGAACCTCCATATGCCGCGGGAGCAGCCCAAGAATGGCAAAAAGACAAAAAAAAAAAAAAAAAAGCCTTGGGCAGGTAAAGCAGGCACTTTCCTGCCTCAAGAAATTAGGAAAGCCTCATTAAAAAAAAAAAAAGAAGAACAGGAAAAAAAAAATCTAAATTGTGCTGATTTTTAGAATGTCTATTTGATCAGCGAGTGAATAAGGGGTATTAGAATACATCCCTTTCTTTTGCTCTGTTAAAGACAATGTTTAGAAAAAAGGGTGAAACAGAGAGTGGGAAAAGATATTTGCAAATCACACATCCAACAAAAAAATGTATCCAGAATATATAAAGAGCTCTCAAAATACAAGAGTAAGAAAGAAAAAAACAAATTAAATAATTTATAAAACACTTGAATAGATTATTCATCAAAGATCTGATACTCATCATCATTAGTCATTCATGAAATGCTAAGTAAAACTATGTGATAAGACACAGTTATCAGGGAGTTCCCTGGTGGCTCAATGGGTTAAGGATCCAGCATTGTCACTGCTGTGGCTCTGGTTACATCTGTAATATGGGTTTGATCCCTGGCCCAGAAAATCCTGCACGCTGCAGACACGGCCAAAAAAACTAAAAATTAAAAGTATGAAGAAAAAAAACCCCACACTTACAAGAAACGCTTAAAAAGAAACTAAACAAAATGGATAGTACCACATGCGAAAACGGATGTAAACCAAGTAGAATTTGCAAATGTGCTAGTGGGGATGCAAAGTGGTTCAGTCACTCTGGAAAACAATTTGGTAATTTCATATAAAGCTAAGTATACACTTACCATATGACCCAGCAATCTCACACTAGGGTTTTTATCCTACAGAAATGAAAACTTAAATTCACACAAAAACCTATAAATGAATGTTCCCAGTAGGTCTATTAATAAACAAACAAACAAAACAAAAAATACTGGAAACCACCCAGATGTCCTTCAATGGATAAATGGATAAACAAACCAAGGTACAACCAAACAAAAGACTACAAATCAGCAATAAAAGACATGTACTACTGAAACACAGTATGTTGGGTAAATCCCAAATGGATTACTAAGAGAAGCCAGTCTCAAAAGGTTACATACTGTAGAATTCCATTTATAAGACATTTTGGAAAAGACAAACTATAGAGTCAGATAATAGACCAGTGGTTGCCAGGAATTAGGGGAAATTAGGCAGTTAGACTACAGAGGGACAGCATGAGCAAGTTTTTTGGGGGGTGATGGAATTGTTCTGTATTCTGTTTGTGATAGTGGTTACATGAATTTACACATGTATTTAACTCCTAAAATTAAACACCAAGAAAAAAAATCCATTTATTATGTTATTTTAAGAAATAAACATTCCTGGTGTTCTCATGGATAATAGTCGGGTTTGTTACCACTGAGGCATGACAGGAACGCCCTAAGTATTTTTTTCTTTCCTTAATATACTGAAATTGTCATTCATTCTTTATTTTTCTTTTCTTTCTTTTTTTTTTTGCTTTTTAGGGTGCACCCTAGGGGTTGAATGAGAGCTCCATCTGCAGGCCTATTCCACAGCCACAGCAATGCAGGATCTGAGCTCTATGACCTACACCACAGCTCACGGCAATGCTGGATCCTTAACCCACTGAGTGAGGCCAGGGATCGAACCTGTGTCCTCATGGACACGTCAGGTTTATTTCCACTGCGCCACAACAGGAGCTCCCGTTCTTTACTTTTCTATAGTTTCCTTTCCCCTTATGCATACAATCTTCAAGACACACTAAATGTTTTTATTTTTTCAAATATGCCATGTTCTCTCTTGATTTCAGGTCTTCCTTCATCCTGATGGTTCTATGATGAAAACCACTCTCCTGGTTAATTCTTATTTATTTTTCTGGCTTCCATACATTACTTCTAAGAAGCCTTCCCTACCCTTTGCTCCCTGGCTGGATTAGAAGTTCCTGCCATATGATCCTATAGCATTCTGTACTTTCCCCTTCATATTCCCAAATACTTAATTGTTAAAACATGTTCTAATTCTTTCCCCCTCACTATATCATGAGCTCCATGAGGGCAGTGATAATTGAAGTTCTGTTCACATAAGTAAGCTTTACTCCCAACACTGTGCAAGGAACAGAACAGATCCACCAAAATGAAGACATATTTTATCTTGCAGATTGCAATAAGTAACCTGGTTCTGATTCTTTCAATCTATATTCTGGAGGCAGAAAAAAACAATCTTGCTTTGCTTTCCAAAATAAAATATTTCAAATACACTTTTGCTTGTGAAATTCAATGAAAACTTAAGTATTTTCTTTATGTATCCTTTCCCCCCATCTCCTGTCATTTTTTTGTCCCCAATGCTGCAAAATTTCCCTTCGGATTCACTGAACATTGGCACATTTTCTTAAGTTCACCATATCCACATACAACAGAAACATCTTTTCCCAGTTTTTTTTTTTTGTTGTCTGTAGAAAATATTCAAAATTTAAATTCCTCCAATCCACTACTCTATATTTATAGCTTTCTGAGAAAGAACTTTACACTCTAATAAATAACAAAAAAACAGAACTTAAATCAACAAATAATAATATGGTTAATTATGTATGAGATCTAGCCATGCCACTTAAAAAAGGAAATCTAATATGCTTTGTATTTCATAGATAGTAGTCAATGACAGCAGATAGCAGACAAAACTTCCTTTAGAAAACTGTTTAGCACTTAAATGACTGATTGTTAACAATAGTCTAGTATACATACTTAAAGTTTCATTTGTTTTAAACTGAATTATAATAAAAAAACAAAATTTAGTTGCATAAATAGTGACCACCATGTACATTTGGAGAATCATGTTCAAAAGAAATAGCCTCCAAATAGGGAGGAAGGGTGAAGGGGCACATTTTAAAGAAGATGAAAAGCTCAAGAAAGACTTACTCAAATATTAAAAATGGAACCAGGGAGAGTTCCCTGGAGGCCTAGCAGTTAAGGATTTGATGTTGCCACTGCTGTGGCACAAGTTCGATCCCTGGTCCAGGAACTTCTACATGCTGCAGGCATGGCAAAACAACCAAACAAAGCAAACAAACAAAAAAGAGTGCTTATGGCATATATAACCTGGGAGTTCTCTTGTGGTGCAGCGGTTCAGGGTTCAGGGGTGTCACTGCAGTGGCTTGGGTCGCAGCTGTGGTACAGGTTCGATTCCTGGCCCAGGAACTTCCACATGCTGCAGGTGCAGCTGAAAAATAAAAAATAAATTAAAAAAAAATGAAATGGGATCAGAAAAACAGATTTCCAAATCACAAATGCTTAGAATTACTAGATATACTCATGTGAGGAAAGCAAGTCATTTGATTTTTATTATTTGCTTTTTAGGGCTGTACATGTGGCATACAGAAGTTCCGAGGCTAGGGGTCGAATCACAGCTACAGATGGCCTACGCTACAGTCACAGGAACTCAGAATCCAAGCTGCATCTGTGATCTACACCATAGCTCATGGCAACACCAGATGCTTAACCCAATGAGCAAGGCCAGGGATCAAATGCGTATCCCCATACTAATCAGGTTCACTACCACTGAGCTACACTGGAAACTCCCATTTGGTTTTTTTAAAGGAATGATTCACACAAGTTTTGTGAAACATAAGAACTAATGCCTCTCTCCTAGAAAATGGCCAGGTGAGGCCCTAAATAAAACCTTCACATGAAGCAGAACTTTGAGTTCTCAAAACCACTATTTGTGTGTCTGTGTCTGTCTATATATTAAAATAAATTCAAAATAACTACCTAAGGGAAACTTAACTCCCTTTCATGCTACTGTCTGTATTAGGCGGAGTATTTTGTCCTAAGAAAATATAAAACCTATCATCAATTCATTAGGTATAGAGAACAGTGGTATACCAGGTATTTCTAACGGGCTATAACCTCTTGATAAGTCGTGAGAGGGAATCTAGGTGAAGATACACACAAATATGCTCATGGCAGAAGGGTAACAGTCTTCTGGAAGCAGCAAACTTACACAATGAAAAAGAAGTCAGGGTATCAAATAGGAAACGCCAGGAACTACAAAATTCCAGCTTAATAAAGGGATGAGGGGAGGGGACTAGACAAAATATGTAGGTATGATGGATTTTGTGCTTTATAAATTTATACTGATGTCACAAAATGATGAAAAGAGTGCACACAAGCCTCAGTGGTAATGATTTTGATAAAAGTTAAATACATAAATATATATAAACATATAAATACATGATACATTTACATTATATAATATATAAACATAAACATATTTATAATACTATATTACATGATATATAATATATAAATAAATGTATAAATAATTGCTTTTCCTGTAAGAATCTTTATTTTGCAGAATAAAAGTTCTAAAGGTACTGTCTCTTGTGGTCAGCAAAAATTATCTTTATAACATAAAACACTATGAAGGAAACACGAAAAATCCACTTCAATCGCTCTTATCAGGTATTGTATCTTAAGTGATTATGAAAATACTTATATTTAGAGGAAATTTTCAGTGCAATTATGTTGGCAGCTCTCACTATCCATTTCTTGCCTAATCCTATCAGGGCATTAAAATTTTTTGATACTGAAAAAAAATTTCTTTGATACTGAGACATGCTGCATATAACTCAACAACATCGAAATACATTTTCTTCACTTACCCTTGCATAGTGGAATTCAACTCCATAGAGTTCTAAGGTACGTGCTGTGTTCAGGTAATTAAATTCTGCTTCTGCAGGAGATAAGCCTCTGTAAAAACATCATTAGGTTAAAAATTCTAACAATCACAAATATAACCAAATCACAAAAAAGCTATCTGATCTGGAAATGCTTCAGCATTTTTTTTTAATTTTTAATTTTTTGCTTTTTATGGTCACACCTGGGGCATTGTGGAAGTTCCTTGGCTAGGGGTTGAATTAGAGCTGCGGCTGCCAGCCTACACCACAGCCACAGCAACATCAGCTCCTTAACCCACTGAGCAAGGCCAGGGATTGAACCCACACCCTCATAGATACAAGTCGGGCTATGTTTTTTTGTTTTTTTTTTGTCTTTTTGCCATTTCTAGGGCCGCTCCCGCGGCATATGAAGGTTCCCAGGCTAGGGGTCCAATTGGAGCTGTAGCGGCTGGCCTACACCAGAGTCACAGCAATGCGGGATCCAAGGCGCGTCTGCAACCCGCACCACAGCTCACGGCAACGCCAGATCCTTAACCCACTGAGCAAGGCCAGGGACTGAACCTGCAACCTCATGGTTCCTAGTCAGATTCGTTAACCACTGAGCCACGACGGGAACTCCAACAAGTCAGGTTCTTAACCACTGAACCACAACAAGAATTCCCACTACATGTGCATTTAAATTACACAGGGTGCTTCTGACATAAGTTTCTGGGGCAAGCTCCAGAGCACAGCTTCTCAGTGTGTGGAGCACAGACAGGTGTGGACTCAAAACAAGTACAGAAATTGAGAGTGTCAGAGCCTTCTGTAGCAGTTTAGCAGAGTAATTTTATGTCTGCTGCATTTAAAAATCTTAAATGGTACTCATGATTTTTTTTTTGTCTGTTTATTTCTCCATTTTATTTTTCTAGTATTTCATTTTTATTGTTTTTCAGAAGTATCATGACAGATGGGGGGAAACTGGTCTTTCATCACAGAGAGTTTCAGAAGTACTGTTTTACAGAACCTGATGTAGAATAAATGAGGTCCAAACTGTTTACATTTAAGAAATATTCCTCGTGATTCTTATGAACACAAGTTTTCTCTAAATACAAAGCCTTTAAAAACAGATCTGGAGTTCCAGTCATGGCTCAGTGATTAACAAATCCGATTAGGAACCATGAAGTTGCAGGTTCGATCCCTGGCCTTGCTCAGTGAGTTAAGGATACGGCACGGCCATGAGCTGTGGTGTAGGTCACAGACAAGGCTCAGATCTGGCATTGCTGTGGCTGTGGTGCAGACCAGCAGCTATAGCTCTGATTAGACCCCTGGCCTGGCAACCTCCATATGCCATGGCTGTGCATCTAAAAAGACCAAAAAAAAAAAAAAAAGATTTACTCCTATATAATATACGGTTCTAACAAGCTTGGCTATCTGATTATTATCAGACTATATATATTATAATAGGATAAAAAAGCTGCAAATTAAAAATGTAAAGGTATCAACCTTTCATTCATTAATGATATGAGAAAAGGGAGCAAGCAGCCTGCCAATTTATGATCAGCAAAATGGGATTTCTTAAAAAAAGCAGATATACCTCAGTTTTCTATAAAATTCAATCCAACTAAATAAACATTCTATTCCTTCCCACCCTCATAGTTAAACTGGATGATTCTATTTTTTTTCTTAAAAAATTTTTTTTTCTTTCTTTATAAAACTGCAAACTCATTTCTTTAAAGCCAATAGGAATAAAGAGTCAATAACTTGTCAAATGTACAAGCTTTTTCCTTATAGAAAAGATTATTATTTTTGGTAAATAACTTAAAAATCTGGTTTATCTTCTAACCCTGGGTTCAGATATGCTATGTGTGGAAGTATTATTATAAATGGTGTTTACTTATAGATCAAATAGCCCCCACACCACATTACACCAATTTTTAAAAATTCTATTCATTAGTCTCATTTTAGAGTGGGGTCAGTAACCTTCTACTGGAAAGAAGCACTTTCGGCTTTCAGGCCATATGGCCTCTGTTCTAACACCTTAGCTCCGCTGTTAAGGGAAAGTGTTCATTTATGGACAGTGAAAGTGAAGTTTCTAAAAATTTCATGTGCCACAAAACGTTCTTCTCCTGATTTTTTCCAACCATTTCAAATGTACAAACCATTCTTAATAGCCTGTAGCCATATAAAAGTAGGCAGCAAGCCACAGTGTGCCAAGCTGTTTTAGACACATGAGGCATTATCAAAGTGAGTCTCCTTATTATTAACAGCTAATATTTCCTCAACATTTACTATGTGCTGTGCACTATTCTGACTACTCTGTATATATAAACTCAATCCTTATAATAACACCAGAGGTGGATAGTTTTATCATCCCCAATTTAGACATAAGGAAGAGAGAAACAGAGACACAGAGAGATTTGGCCAAGGTTATAAGACAGTAAGTAACCTCACCAGAATTTCAAACTAGGATGGCTCAGACTCTTGGAGTCCAGTTCAGACTCTTAGCCAATATGTAACACTGCCTAGTGGCTCCATGAATATTTTGCATTGTAAGGTTAAGCAAAACTGAATCCTAAATCAATAAACAATACTACTTTCTCTTCAAAGCAATAAATCTCTTGTAGAAAACACTCTTGTCTCAGAATTATTACCCTCCCAAAATATCAAAGTTGAATAATGTTATGAGTGAAAAATGCTACTATTTTAAAAATTATTTATTTATTTATTCATTTTTGTCTTTTTGCCTTTTCTAGGGCCACTCCTGAGGCACACGTAGGTTCCCAGGCTAGGGGTCTAATCAGAGCTGTAGCCGCCGGCCTACGCCACAGCCACAGCAACGGAGGATCCAAGCCGAGTCTGCGATCTACACCACAGCTCATGGCAATGCTGGATCCTTAACCCACGGAGCAAGGCCAGGGATTGAACCCACAACCTTATGGTTCCTAGTCGGATTAGTTAACCACTGAGCCACAACGGGAACTCCAAAATGCTACTATTTTAAAAGAATATTTTTTATTAAGTTTCTTTTCTCCTCTCGGTTCACTACCACACAGAATTGATTCCTTTCACATAGCTAAAAATTGAGAAATTGCTAAGTCGACTGATATGTATACTGTGAATATATTAGTATTCTAAAATTCCTTCTTAAAGAACTGGCAACATCATATAATAGCAAACACATGTCTGTTTACATATAGCTTTATGTTTCTTATCAGACATGAAAATAAACCTCATATTCTATGATACAAGCGATTTTTTTAGTATACCAATATTTCTTCACAGCAATCATACTCTTCTATATGATAGTAACTGTTCCATATGAAGTAAGTACAACAATCACATTAGAAGTAATTTAAAACTGCTCTAGAAAAGATGCCATTAAGAAGTTTTCCAAGTAAGCAGAGAAGTACATAAATCCTTACGTATGTTGCTGATGTAATTTTGCAATTTCTTTTTCAAAATCTTGAGGCTGATTAGGAATGAAAGAATAATCTGAGAGGTAGCCTGGCAAATTTTCTGTTTGATTGTAGTCTCCAAGTTCAGCTAATAAATGGAAAGAAAATATTCACCCTTCAATAAACACATTTTTCATTTTTTTTATAGCCAAATCATCAATGACATGAATTCCATTATATTTATGGAAGTAAAATCTTTGTTTCTACTGTTACCATTTAAGCAAATTGTAATGACACATTTAACATTCTTTTAGGTCTTAAACAACTTCAGAAAATTTCTGTACACAAATCAAAGTAACTGCTAACTAACTGGATGTTGCATTACATTTTCTGCGCAGTCACTTTTTTCTGCAGAGTAACATATGTCTAAAGAACTCATACATTAAAGTCAATGTACTATCAACACAGACCATGCAATTGCTATTTGGCCCAAACATGGGCTGCTACTTACACTGAACAGCAAATGAAGCCAAAAGAGCAGCAGTATTATAAGGACAGGGCAATCTAATAAAACAAAACAGAAAATAACCCAAGGTTAAATACAATAATTTCAAAAGCATTGTAATTTATATTATACTATTCATATTTGAAGTTTCTATGTGACTTACATTTTAACTATTAAGTAATGAATTTATCTAGTAAAAGTACACATAGCCACATTCAATAATCTACTTGCAATGATCACAAACTATTTAACACAGAGTTAAAAGTATTTTTAAAGCTCATTACTAGAAATTTAAAACAGCCCACCTTCCAGTAAGAATGTCTTGTTTGATTTGCAAAAAATATTGGTACCTTAAAAAAAAAAGGATAGTTAGCATTTATTGGAATTATAACAGAGTTTTAAAAACTGTATTTACATTAATAAATAAAACCGAAATATTTAAGTATTTGCTTTTATAGTGTACAATTAGCACACGTAAAGATATTTTAAAATAAACCTTCATAAATTCATGAATCCAAATCTTTAAAATTGTTTGATAAATGAGACTTTCTACTTCAAATATTTTGTTTCTATTAGCTTCGATTATAAAACTTCGATGATTTTAAGAATAACATGTCTAAGGGAGGAGATTAGGAAGAGATACATGAAGACTGGTGGATGCAGAAAGTAGAACTGGGAAGCATAGAAAACTTAAGTCAGAAACACAGAAGAGCTGACAATATCAACACATTAGAAACCAAGTGAAGAAAACCACTCTTCCTGCTGAGTTAGGAAGCTGGCTGTAAGGACAGGCCTATGTGTTGATCACAGTATCATGAGGCAGCAGGAAGCTGCTGACTGTAGAAAAGCACTTTTCCATCTTCATTTGAGTTAAGAAAGCTCTCTTTGATCAAAAAATAAATCTAAGTTTCTTTCCCTAGTATAGCTCTACTATTAAAATTGCCAAGTACCCAATTCCTTATAAAACCAACAAAAATGTAAGTGTCGTATATAGCAAGAAGGCTGAGGTTGCTCAGAAGATGGCACTGTCCTGCCTCTGGTAGTGGGCAAAGTCACCCCTCATAGATGTATCAATGTCTGCATAAAGTCACCTATGCTGTTTAATGTTGGCAGAAGATAAAATTTTGTAGCTTTTAATGTTTAAACAGAGCATTTTAAGATTTTCACTTACCCTACTAAAAAAAGTATACATACTCCAAGTGCCAAAAATTATTAAAAATTTTAGCTGTTTGGCTGATTATAGTCATTAAAGAATGCCATGACAATATTTAAATTACCAAAGAATGTTAATTAAGGTTTTCTGGAGAATCAGATATTCATTAGAAAGCTGCAGGGGGGGGGGATAACAAATATCTTGACTTCCCATATTAGAAGTACATAAACTTTCTGTGAGGCTTAAATACACAGTACCATAATATTATCTATGTACTCAATCCAAGACAACATATCTCTATCTGGCTTACCTGGTTTCATAATTAAAAGTTAAAGACTCCTGGTGGGAAACTGTCTTATAGTTAGGACTGAAATGTGTATATCCTTGACATAATATTGTAAACCCTACACGATTAATACCTATGCCTCCTGAATTTGATTTACACACCAAGCAGTAAAGATTGATAGAGTGGAAATCAGAATTAAAATCTTATGCTACATAACTAGCTTGTGATCTTTGGAAAATTACTTAAAATTCAGCAGAGCTTTAGTTTCTCTATTTGTAAAAGGGAAGTAATGTCACTTGCCTAGTATATGTATTCCAGGGGCCTAACTCTGATGATAAAAGCTCAATTTTTTAAGATAATTAAATCCTTTAAGATAGATTAATAACGACTGAGGTAAATGTAGAAATGGCATGTTTAAGCTGTAAAAATAGTGTTTTCTAGTCCAGACAATAAAATGCCAGGCACTAAATACCCATTATGTACTGAGTACACCTAAGCACTAAAAAGGTGTGAAAGAATGTCATTTGTATTCTCATGATTCCTAAGAAAATGCCAGCTCTAATTATGCCAGCACCTGACAATACAAATGACATTTAACCTGATGAAAGGTCTGAAACTCCACTCTTTTTTTACCACTAATCCAAAACAGAATCTCAAGGCAAGGAGGCAGATTTCCTGCCTTGTGGGGTTTAAACTCATCATTAAGGCTAAGGGTGTCTTACTACTAACGATGACCATAACAGTGAGGCTGCCCAAGCATTCAAGTTTAAAGGAGTAACCCTGGCTGCATATTAAAATCAGCTGGGGAGTTCCCGTCATGGCGCAGTGGTTAACGAATCCGACTGGGAACCACGAGGTTGCGGGTTCGGTCCCTGCCCTTGCTCAGTGGGTTAACGATCCGGCGTTGCCGTGAGCTGTGGTGTAGGTTGCAGACGCGGCTCGGATCCCGCGTTGCTGTGGCTCTGGCGTAGGCCGGTGGCTACAGCTCCGATTCAACCCCTAGCCTGGGAACCTCCATATGCCGCGGGAGCGGCCCAAGAAATAGCAACAACAATAACAACAAAAGACAATAATAATAATAATAATAAAATAAAATAATAAAATCAGCTGGAAGCCTATACACAAGTCCTGTATGAAACTTACTAAATCAGAGCATCAGCATGTGTCCAAAGCTTCAGCATGTTTTAAAGCTCCCCTATAAGTGATTCTAATTTGTAATCAGGGTAGAAAATACCTGATGCCCATAATAGTAATAAAATTAAAATTTGCCATTTACTCCATTTTACCAAACAGCACCAGTTATAAGATTCTAGGCATTCCATTATAAAGGATTTTTGAAATAATGTTTTATTTTTAATGAAAACAAATATTCTAGACTGATGGACTTAGCACAAATTACTAAGTCAATTACTACCAAACTTGGTTTCACTTTATCTTACTTGGTGGAAATAGCTGGACTTCAATTATCAGTGCAACACTTTTATTCCTTGGTTATGTTCCAACACAGGTGATAAAAGAACCAACACATTCAACCTCATTAAATTTAAGGACAAGTTTTTAAGTGAAGTAAATTTTTAATATGGCTACATTTAATATATATACATTTTTGGGGCTGCTCCCATAGCATGTGGAAGTTCTGGGGTCAAGGACTAAACTTGCGCCACAGCTGTAACCAGAGCCACAGCAGTTACAACACCAGATCCTTAACCTGCTGAGTCACCAGAGAACTCCTATAACTAACAACGTTTTAATTGCTTATGCTAACAAACTTTTCATAAATATTAAACACATTATAAATCCGATTAAAAACTGTTGGTCCTTTATTTACAAATATTTCTTACACACTTCAAATCTAATAACATAAACATGTATTATGGAATACTTTGTTACTTGATTTCAATGGTAAATATGCATTTAAAATGGTTTGTAGGAGTTCCTGCTGTGGCTCAGTGAGTTAAGGACCTGACATAGTCTCCATGAGGATGAAAGTTCAATCCCTGGCCTTACTCAGTGAGTTAAGGATCTGGTCTTGCTGTAACCTGCCATGTAGTTGGCAGATGCGGCTCAGATCTGGTGTTGCCATGACTGTGGCACAGGCCTCAGCCGCAGCTCAGATTCGACCCCTAGCCCAGGAATTTCCATATGCACCAGGTGCAGCTATAAAGAGAAAGAAAGAAAGAAAAAAAAAAAGCTTTATAATTCACAATTCTCAGTAATTCAGAGTAGTTTCCCTGAAGTTTATCCAAAATTATGCAAGGCTTACTATACTGAGAATTATTTACTAAGATTTCATTTCAATTATTTAACAACAACAAAACCTGACTGATTAACAGCTATAATATTAAACTAAAGGTTATGCATAAGATACAATTTTGCTTTTCAAAGCAAATTAGGTTGGACACTATTAGTATCAAGTGTTAAGGCTGCCTAATCCATGATCTACATAGATTCCTGAGTTCTCCTGTTATAAAAAAGGTAACATCCTACCTCCCAACAAACACACAGAAAAGGACTCTCAGGAATGTCTGTTCCTCCACTTCACCATAGTATTCTAAATGATAACCAATACATTAACATCTAACAGTCTACCTACAAATAGCTTTAGGTACAGATTTTTAATTTGGCACTCATCGTTTGGAATATTTCTGAATATAATCACTGGCCTACATTTTTATATCTGAGACTTTTATGGCAGGTATGCTAAATTTTAATTCTTTTTTAAAAAGGCTAATTACTAATTCTATCTTTCAAACAATACACACGGTTATCATTCAGGTTATTTTAATAATGACACTTACCACACTGATTATTCCCCACTATTTCCACCTTAAACAGTTCACCTAATGTCTACTCACCATCAAAACTCTCATCTCGCTCATTCTTGTGTACACTTCGTCAAGCAGAAGTGACAACAAAATTAACTGTAAATTAAGATCAGACTTAAAATGGTCAGCAAAGTGGGCATTTACAGGCCTGAATGTGCCAATGCACACTCTGACAACATCCTTCACAAAAAGACACCCGTTGACCACTGTTCCTATACATAATGGTCATTACGTATTTTATAAATTCTATGTTCTCCTCAATGGAAATAAAATAGATATAAAATATGTTTTGCATGAAAAAAAAGTAGACACAGTTCTCACTATGCAGAATCCCTTGAAGACAACTGCAGCATCATCTAATTACTTCAATTAGTTAAAACAGTGTTTGTTAACCATTTTTTCAACAAGTAAAAAATATTAACATTGATATGCCTCAGGAAGCTGCTTATGGCTGAACAGGGTGGCCCTAGGCTTTCAATCTCTTAAAGCCCTCCCAGCCATCCAAAAGGAAAGGAGGAAACATCTTGAAATATTGTAACCCTTTCTGTGTGCTGGCTGGGAAACTAAGAAATATGTCATGGTAGGTAATCTATTTTTGCCTAATTAATTTCAAAATTTCATAATAGTTTTGACAATATTTTCAAGTAAAGATATGCTGCATAAACCCACCTTGTATATTCTTCTTGTAACTTGTTGGGGTCACTTACAAAAAATTTGACTCTAAAGTTCAAACTGTAAGGAGATCCTCCTAGAATTAATAAAAGCAGTTCTAATTAATCAGATTATATTAATCCTTTATCTTTAAAAAGTATACTTGTATAAATCAATAAATATGTTTGCTCACTCTTTAGCTGCTTCCTTATTGGTTTGTTTGGATCCAGCCACCTCTGAAAAATAAATAATAAGACTGATTTCTTTTTTCCTTGAGGAGCTAATACATCAATTCTTACAAATCTGTTCCATTTGAAGATTAATGCTAAAAGCTGCATTTCTGAAAAGGCCTAAGTAGGGGGGAAAAAAATCACTAAATTACAGATTCTCATACCAAATACACCAAAATTGTGCTAGAAAGTACTGTATGCATTTGTGCTTTAAGTTTTGGTTTTACTTTCTCATTGTTATATTGTAAGCAATAACTCTATTCCAAAAGTAAAAATGCTCAATAATTACAGCAATATGAAGTTATTCTGTTAACTATATTATGAAACAGACTGGCAAGTTTTAAAAATTCTCTTTATGGAGTTTCCGTCGTGGCGCAGTGGTTAACGAATCCGACTAGGAACCATGAGGTTGCGGGTTCGGTCCCTACCCTTGCTCAGTGGGTTAATGATCCGGCGTTGCCGTGAGCTGTGCTGTAGGTTGCAGACGCGGCTCGGATCCCGCGTTGCTGTGGCTCTGGCGTAGACCGGTGGCTACAGCTCCGATTCAACCCCTAGCCTGGGAACCTCCATATGCTGCGGGAGCGGCCCAAGAAATAGCAACAACAACAACAACAAAAAACAAAAAAAAAAGAAAAAAAATTCTCTTTAGCTTTCATAAAAACAATGCTTGGATTTATGCTCTCATTCATTTAACCACATACCATGAAAATCTACTCTTATGAAAAATTTTGTTAATTCCTACTCTATTACTTTCAAAGAAAACAAAATATTCCTCCCTCACTCCCCCAAAACAACACCTCCCATTAATTTTGTGTGTGTGTGTGTGTGTGTGTGTGTGTGTGTGTGTTTTTGTTGTTGTTGCTATTTCCTGGGCCGCTCCCGCGGCATATGGAGGTTCCCAGGCTAGGGGTTGAATCGGAGCTGTAGCCACCGGCCTACGCCAGAGCCACAGCAACTCGGGATCCGAGCCGCGTCTGCAACCTATACCACAGCTCACGGCAACGCTGGATCATTAACCCACTGAGCAAGGGCAGGGACCGAACCAGCAACCTCATGGTTCCTAGTCGGATTCGTTAACCACTGTGCCACAACGGGAACTCCTCCTCCCATTAATTTTTAAAGAGGTAATGCTTAATTTGGGGAAGGACTGCTTTTTGTGTGTGAAAATTTTAAGTAGTCTCAACACTTCCTGATGCCAGTTAAGCTCTGTTTCAGGAAAACTGTAACTCAATTCAACATTTCAAAAAAATTGAAGAACCCCAAATGAAGTAATAGATGTGGAAGTATTTTGAAAGCACTACACAAATATAAGCTTATATGTCATTACTTGTAAACCTTTCTTCTATCATGCATGCTGGATTCCAGGCAGAGCACTCAAATGGATTTTAACAAGTGGCTAGAAGTAGTCCATGAATCTTTCCTTTCCATCATCCATAACCTCCCACACATCAAATCCAACTGATTTTACCTTCACACTGTCCTCCATCTATCCTGCCACCGTTTTTATCTCTGGGATTGCAATGGCCACAGCCTCTTAATTGTGGTCCTCGCTTCTTTTCTTACCATCATCTTCTTCATGCTCCAGAAGCGAGAGTAGTCTTTTAAAATTGTCACTCTTTTGCTTAATGAATATCTCTTGATAATTTCTCAATGTAAGGTCCAAAGGCCTTACTTTGGCTCACACAGTCTCTCCTTCTTCCATCTCAATTTCCTGGGCTCCAACCACAACGGCCTCCTTTCTGATTCTCAAGGACGCCGTCTTGGGGCCTCCAATCTCAAGATTCCTTATGCACAAAACGTCCTCCAGCTTTCCCCATGGCTGACTTCTTTCATTACCTGTAAGTCTCAGCCTAAACACCACCTCCTCAGAAAAGGCCTTCACTGACCACCCTATCAAAAGTATGTCACCAAGTGCCTATCTACTTGGTCATTTTCTACAAATAGGTAAGGAACATCACATTCCTTCATAATATTTTCTTTTTTTTTTGTCTTTTGTCTTTTTTGTTGTTGTTGTTGTTGTTGCTATTTCTTGGGCCGCTCCTGCGGCATATGGAGGTTCCCAGGCTAGGGGTTGAATCGGAGCTGTAGCCACCGGCCTATGCCAGAGCCACAGCAACGTGGGATCCGAGCCGCATCTGCAACCTACACCACAGCTCACGGCAACGCCGGATCATTAACCCACTGAGCAAGGGCAGGGACCGAACCCGCAACCTCATGGTTCCTAGTCGGATTCGTTAACCACTGCGCCACGACGGGAACTCCCATAATATTTTCTTAATTGCAATATGTTTGTTTCACTTTTTTATTGCCTATTCTTCCTTAGATAAGGAATTCCATAAGGTAAGCAATAAAATCTGATTCATTCAAAGCTGAACAATGAGTACCCAGCACAGAACATGACATATAAATATCGACTAAAAATACCTGGTGAAGAACTAAACCTGATGACTGACTCAACAATCGGTGGTGGTAGGAATCCATTTCTTTACCACTGACCATGGTTTTCATCCCTACTTAACACATCTGTTTCCCCTATGTATTCATCCACTTATCCACAGTTCCACCCCATCTATTAATCTAGTGATTTTTCTCTTCATATTTTCTAGAAATATAAGGTATAAACCATAAAATACATTTATTTTAAAATGTCTGTCTAAAACTGAAATTTGGGACCAGTTAATTACCCAGAGCCTGTCTTCCTCACTCACCTCCCCCTCAAAATATTCTGACACCAGAGATAAAGACATATCTACCAACACAAGTAGATGTGTTAAGTGCCACAGTTTAGGAGGAGTGTGATAATAAGCACTGGGAAATGTGACAGACTTCATTAACGATGTCAATTATTGGATAAGAACTTAGGTTCTTGCCTCAAATCATGAAGATGGAGCAAGGTAAACTTGAGGGTCGCAGTGTCAATTTCACTCCCTTCACCCCAAAAGTTCAGCACAGATTCTAACTAGCAAGTGCACTGAACTTACCCATGAAACTGGGAGCACTGAGCTCTGCACAGCACTGAGTCCTCCTCATCCTGAACCTGGTCTTTCTCCACTCAGTCATAGCTCCATTGGCTTTTCCTGTAAAGTTTTACAGCTTTCTTCTAACAGGTTTTGACACACCTAATGTCAAAAGTTTATCCATAGATATTCAATGGATTTGGGTTTTCAAAAGAAAACCTATTTAATTTGCTATTTTGTTGCACTGTGTCTCCTAATTGGTTACAGAGAGCTATTGATATTGTTTGTTCAGCTTTGAGTCTTACTGGTTGTAAAAAGTTTTCCAACTTCTCATTTGGACTCTCAAGACAGAATCCTTATATCACCAAGAAAAAAAATGAGTTCTCTCCACCTTCATCCCAAACATACAAACATATTCTAGAAGGAAACTGTACCTGCTGCCCTCTGTTCAGTTAAAGAAAAGAAAAAAAGAGGGGGTTAAGCAGCCTAGTTGTTTCCAACGGTTTGTCAGTTAATTATTTTGATAAACTGTACTCACATTATCCTAAAAACTCTTCTGCTTATACAATATTCCTCTCCTACATTTTTGGGGGGTGAGGTTTTTCCTCTAATTCTTCCACCAATCCTTGCAAGCACTAAATCTTCTAAGAAATTCTTACGATTTCTTGTCTGCTCATGACACTCATTTTATTCTGTATGTGTTTACTATATTTGTCATTGGAAAGCAATGAAAAGCAGGCAGAAGAAATAGGAGCTAAGTCTACTCTTGAAAACAGGAAAACTTCAATGGGTGAGATTTATACATTTGTAGTTTTTTGCCTAAGGGCAATCTCAAATTCTGCACAAGGCAGGGGCAAACATTACTAACTTGAAGCGTCAGTGGCAGGAGGAGCAGAGCTCCCAGAAAATTGAGGAGGAAATCCTGAAAGGGAGGAAGCAGCAGAAGGGATTAACTTGAAAATCTGTATGTAAAAGCCTCCTTGACTCTGGCTGACAAACTTTTGCATGCACAGGAAGACCCCAAAACCCCAAGAAAAAGAAGCAGTTGGAAACTTAAAGAAATAAATAGAGGTAACTGCCCGCCCAAAGGGAAACAGAACATGGACCTTGGATCCAGCCAGACTGCACTCATTTCAATACACAGTACAGGTTGTGACCAACACAGACAGAGCGTCACTACCGCCTCCACAACCAAGCTATTTCTAAAACTCTAAGATATTCCTGCTTCCCTGTGCAATCAGTCCCCCAGCCCCCCAGCACTCACTGGTCTGCTTTCAGTCACTACGTATGAGTTTTGCTCATTCTACAATTTAACATATGTGGACTAATAGAATATGTCATGTAGTAGCCCATTACATAAAAATAAAACAATTATTTTTCATCCATTCACTTACTGATGGATATTAAAGTTAATTCAAGTGTGAATAAAGCTACTAGGATCATTGATGTACAAAGTTTCATATAACATGTTTTCATCTTTCTTGGATAAATATCCAAAAGTGAGGTTGCTTGCTGGAATATATTAAATCTGTTTAATTTTACTAGAAACTGCTAAACTATGCTTTCCAAAGTGGTTGTATCCTTTTAAAGTCCTACCAGCCATTCTTATCAGTTGTTCCACACCCTTGCCAAAACTTGGTATTGTGAGATTCTAACTTTTTAACTATTCTAGTGGATGTGTAGTAACCTCTCATTGTGGTTTTACTTTATATTTCCCTGATGTGCCTGTAAGAGTTTTGTAGATGTCATTTATCAGAGTGAGAACATTTCTTTCTCTACTAAGTTTATTAAGTTTTTGTCATGAATGGGTACTGAATTTTATTCTACATAAATTATGCTTCAATTATACTAATGCTTTTTTTAAAAAAACCCTCAGGCTAAAAGCATACTTAATGGTGAAACACTGAACACTTTCCACCTAAGACAGGGAACAAGGCTAGGTCATCTGTTCCCATCACTTCCATTCATCCTGGTCCTGGCAGTCTTGGCCATGCAATAAAGAAGGAAAAACAGTGGTGCAGTGGTTAACGAATCCAACCAGGAACTGTGAGGTTGCGGGTTCAATTCCTGGCCTTGCTCAGTGGGTTGAGGATCCAGTGTTGCCATGAGCTATGGTGTGGGTCACAGACACAACTCAGATCCTGAGTTGCTGTGACTCTGGCGTAGGCCAGCAGCAACAGCTCCAATTAGATCCCTAAGCCTGGGAACCTCCATATACCGAGGGAGCAGCCCAAGAAATGGCAAAAAGGCAAAAAAATAAATAAATAAACTGTATTTCTATATGTGCTAGTGATAAACAACTGGTAACTGAAAACCAACAATACCATTCGAATAGCTTTCCTACCTACCAAGTTGCAAAAGAGAGAATGTAAGGTATTAAACTCTTTGAATTCACTCTTTCCCTCACAAACCTACTCTACTTTAGTCCTATTGACTTTATCTCCTAAATGTCTTGAGCACTTACCACCCACAGCCAATTCGGTAACTTCACTATTGCAACCATCTCCCAAATGTCTGTAGTTTGCAACTTTATTTGTCATCGGCTATACTGTAACCAGTGATATGTCTAAAATACAAGTTTCACGTTATTTGTGTAAATAAATCCTTGGGCCAGAATAATCTTACCATAGATTAAAAGCCCCGATCTACTGTACTACTCAAATCTCATCTTTGATCCATCTTCTCTTCCTATTCTATATTCCATTGATGGGTATAAATTTTTTTTCAGTTCCTCAAACGCAACAATTCTCACTCTTCACTCTGGAACTCAGCATATGGTGCTGATTCTCCCGGAAATACTTGTCTGCACCCCAGATCCCTTTGTCATTCCCTCTCAAAATGGAACAGGGTAAAAAGAGATCAGAAACAAAGATCTAACATTTGGCAGGCTACCAAAGAGGTTTACACAAAAGGTAATAAGAGCCTGAATTAAAGTATTATAGTAGAAACAGATGAAAGGATCATGAGAGAAATATAAACAAGCATTTTCACAATCATGTTGTACTAAAACATGGCTTGATGAAATAAGACATCCTCCTTGTGACCTCTGTATTTCCTCAAACCTGACGACATAATTCAAGAATTTTGTTATGTAAAAATTATCTTCAAATGGAGTTCCTGTTGTGGCTCAGCAGATTAAGAACCCGACTAGTATCTTTAAGGATGTGGGTTGGATAGCTGGCCTCGCTCAGTAGGTTAAGGATCCAGCATTACCACAAGCTGTGGCACTGCTGTGGCTGTGGCATAGGCCAGCAGCTGCAGCTGGGATTCAGTCCCTAGCCTGGGAACTTCCATATGCTGTGGGTGAGTGCAGGTCTCTATAAATTATTTCTTACATAACAGCATATTGGGTTAGAGCAGCACTTTTCAAAATGAGGTTCCTTGGGCTAGCATCATTAGCATTACATGGGAATTTGTTTGAAAAGCAAATTACTAAGCTACACCCCAGACTCTCTGAATCAGAAATTCTAGGCATAGGGCCCAGAAATCTGTATCATAAAAAGCCTTCAGGTGATTCTGATTTAGTTCATGTTTGAAACCCACAAGGTTCGCGGATATAGAAACAGTAGTGAGAACCCGTAAAATATTATAACCACAACACAAACTATCAGAAGGCTGACACTGCAGAAAGAACAGGTCAGTAGTAATTGATAATCTAGTCTTTGTCCCACTGAAGGGCTCAGTAACTCACTCTGCAGGCAAAAAAAAAAAAAAAAAAGTACATATAGTACTCATGATGCACATGAGTAATATAATCTCAAAGCTCTCATGAACATCATGCTGATAAAGGCCACTAATGTAGAGCCACCTTTAAGTGCTTACAAAATTAAAGACATTGTGGATAATGAATTACAACCACATTGTTCATATTTTGCTCACTCACGCAGTACACATTTACTGAATACTACTCTTACACAAGACATTATGCTAAAAGCTAAAGTTGTGATAAGTAGTTTTTAAATGAAATCAGAAGAAATTTCAAAAGTCATTACTTTTAAGTAATTTTATTTGTTGCACTGGAACTCAATGCCAAGGAAGAGTTTAAAGTAAAGGATAGTCAAGATTCTGTATTTGTTACATATAAGACTATAATAAAGTGCTAGGTGCTTTTTTAGTTTATCAATTACAAACCTGATTAATTTAATTTCTACATATACATGTGCCTAAGACAATATTAACTCTGATCTTCTAAAACTAACATGCAGTATATATATAAAGTATATATGCAACATATACATTTATACATAATACATATACAAACATAAGTATATATAACTAGATGAGCTTTAGGATGAAAAAATTCTGAATAAGACTTGACAAGGACTAATTCTTTAGGAATATTACCAAATTCTTTATGATCACTGCTGGTAATTTTACTGCATGATTACTTCCTCTCCTCTATATGTGCATTTTTATAAATCCTGTGCATCTGTACCATTATCTCTTGGGAAGCAACACTCTGCAGTAGAGAAAATAAAGGCTCTGGATTCAGATTTGAGTTCAAATCCTTTCTCAGCTACTTAATTATCTGTGCAATTAAACAAGTTTTGTAAGCCTCAGTTTTCCATCTTTAAGAGAATTTTAATGATACTTCCACAAGATTATTGTGAGAATATGGTTTACTAACAAGTCCACAATAGATGTTTCATAAACATTACTCCCTTACTCCTTTCTCTTTTTAAAAATTGCATCTCCTTCCCTCAGTCCATTAATTATCCTCAAAGTCATGACATATTTCATACTGACAACCAAACGAGACAATTACCTTTGTGTTCTAAAGGTCCTTCCTTAGACACATTTGGGCATTTTACAGATTCTTCTGAATATTTAAATACAGCAGAAAAGACTTGCAGGGGGAGTCAGGAGACCCACATCTAGTCTCATCAATACCAGCAAGTAGTTTAAGCTTTATCTCCCTAGACTGGGATAATTTCTCATGAAAAATCAGGGTGGTAGGTAAAATAATCTCTAAAGCTTCTTTGAGGTCTTTAAAATTGTATGATTCTAATCTGAGGGGAAGAATTATTTTGGATGATTATAGAAATTGGTCCCTAGAAATATATCTTATTTCGGAAGGAATGCTTGAGATAGAAAAGTAAGGCAATGTAAGAAAAAGTAAGAGATGGCAAAAAAATCAAACCAGCTCAGCACACCTCTGCTTCCTCTCATTCATCCTGCTGTGTTGAGTAGAATGTCTTGTATACAAATTTATGTGACAGAATTTTTACTTCTTGTAATATATGTGGTTTCAATATGAGTCATCCTGGAACACTTTCTTAGGCACGATGGAGTTTTACAGCCATGGCAGTGACTATGTAACACACAGCTAGTCTCTTTTCTTCTACCGTCACTTCCTCAATGCATCTAAAGACAGGCTTATATCTAGAGGGTCTGACCTATGAGTATCAGCAAGATAATCTACAAATTATCTACTTTTTAGTCTCAATATTGCACACAGTTAGGTGGAGAAGACACCTTTCAGGTATTTGCCTGGCTTACAATTTCTCTTTCTGTAGAAGGTTATATTACTGACACTTCTACTCCCTTCTACTTTCATGTGCATTTACTTATTAAGAAATAACACTATTCCTCTAGGCAGTTCAAGACATCTAGTAGAAGTCATGAAAGTTTGTTTTTATTTTAGGTCAGTACAAAAGAAATTATTTCCACTGGGACTAGCTGGCCCTTGCTTGATTTTATTCACATCATCCTCATAGTTTTTCACATAAAATCAATAAGGAATTCCAAGAAAAAGTAATATCTAACTTTTCATATATACTTTCCATTAACCATTCATTCAGAGACCCAGGGCCTAACCATGAGAGAAAACTAGAGCAAGAACAAGAAAGAGATAGGAGTTCCCGTCGTGGCGCAGTGGTTAACGAATCCGACTAAGAACCATGAGGTTGCGGGTTCGATCCCTGCCCTTGCTCAGTGGGTTGGAGATCCGGCATTGCCGTGAGCTGTGGCGTAGGTTGCAGACGCGGCTCGGATCCAGCGCTGCTGTGGCTCTGGTGTAGGCCAGTGGCTACAGCTCTGATTCGACCCCTAGCCTGGGAACCTCCGTATGCTGCAGGAGCGGCCCAAGAAATGGCAAAAAGGCAAAAAGGCAAAAAAAAAGAACAAGAGATAGAGAGAAACCCTACATTTCTCACAAGAGTTATTTATTTTTTCTATAGCCGTTCTATTTATAAGGCTTACAAGTGATTTCTAAAGCACTGACTCTGAGTTCCCGTCCTGGCTCAGTGAACCTGACTAGTGAACCCGACTAGGATTCATGAGGATGCAGGTTCAATCCCTGGCCTCACTCAGTGGGTTAAGGATCCAGCGTTGCCGTGAGCTGTGGTGTAGGTCGCAGATGCAGCTTGGATCCCAAGTTGCTGTGGCTATGGCATAGGCCAGTGGCTACAGTTCTGATTGGACTCCTAGCCTGGGAATCTCCATATGCCAAGGGTGTGGCCCTAAAAGACAAAACAAACAAACAAAAAAACCAATAAAGCACTAATTCAGAGAACCATTTCTTCAGTCTCCCAATTTTTCTCAACTATACAAAATGTTTTCTTCAAAATAGTCAATCTCCTGTACTAATCAAAAAGATATCATATTCTTCTGTGAGAACCCTTCATTGTTATAACCATATAAATTTACAAAGAATTCACTCTTTCTGTTATTCATCACATGCTATTTTCTATTTCTATGATAGGATCTTTCCAATAAAAAGAATCATTCTTGAACTTACTGAGGAATTAGTTAAATCTAAGGAACTTAATGGCTGAGAACTGTAAACCTCTGAAATTTAATCTCTGTGTCATCTGAGAGGGTCTCCTCTGACATTTCCTACTTAGAAAAACTATACCTAAAAAATTTAGAATTTTGGTTAGAAACAGCTTGCTACGAATGTGCTTTAAAGAACTAGTTTCATCTTAATGGAGACTAATTTATGTAAGATTCACGATACACTAAATATTAATATTTTAATATTGCCCAATTTTCTCTCCAAGTATGAATTAGATTTACATCTCAGTTGTCTAAGACATACAGAGAGAGAAAATGGCACTAGACCTATAGATTGACTTAACAATTATGAAAACCTTAAGGAAATAACCTAACAGATGCACCAAGAAAATGAGATTCAAAGGCAAAAGAATTACTTCCAATCATTCGAATTAACTTTTCAAAAAAACACAAAAAAACAAAAAAAAAACCAAAAAACCTCACTAAACCAGTGAACATTATAAATTAGAAAGAACTTATTATGAAGAGAGGAAAACTAAAATGACAATGCAAGACAACAGCTTAAACTTACTGGGTTATCTGAGGAATCGTCAGCCAACTGTAAACCAAAATAGTCACGCTCAGTCAAATCAAGATGCTTGAAGACTACATCCAACAGAACTTGCCCCTGTTCATGTTTCTGGAAGAAAATAAAAGGAAATCAAACTATATACTTTTAGATTGACTTTTCTCCTCTTTTTAAAGTTGGCAGCTATTTCCACACCAACGACTTGGTTGAACATAAGGACTCCACATGTTCCATAACACTTAAAAAGTCTGACTATAGTCAAACTGGCTCAAAGAGTACACAATAAAGATGAAGCTATAAGTAATGTCTCAGACTGCAAATGCCTCTGCTTTCAGGCTATTATTGTAGTATTTCTGTAATTTTATATTGTTGCCACATTAACTCATGTATATATCATTTGTCTTACTGTTTAATTCTTACCTTTAAATTATGACTGGAAAGTGACATATTTGACTAAATACAATTTAAAATTTGTGTGTAAAATAAATAATGCCACAAAAGGAAATAAAAACAGTAAAAATTATTTGTAGCAAAATGATAATATTTTAATCATAAAAGTATATAGAGAACTTTAGAAATATCTCACTTTATCCTCATACCAATTTTATCACGTAGGCACTATTTATTGCCCTACTGCTGTAGCAAGAGTAACTGTAACCTCCCTAAGTGCAATAGCTACTACGCTGTGGTACAAGGGGCACAACTATGTAACTAATGAGTAAAAACAAAGAGAAACTATTAACATGTTCAGCAATAAAAGAAATCAAAGTGGAAAACTATGACATGTTATGAGCAAACAACAATCCAAAATATAAAATACAATGAGTGAGAGAAAAAGTATGTAATGCTAACATTGTAGACAGATATCATCTGCTGGGAAAGCAGTTTGGAAATATTAGACAAGAGCAATAACAATATTACTGACCTCTTCTGGCATCCTAACCTGAGTGAAAAATAAAATCTGATATTGGGAGAAATGGCTATACATACCAATACGTTCAGTGCAATATTATTTACAAAAGGCAAATATCAGGAAAACACATTAGCAAATAGCGGTGTTATTTTACCACTAATTTCCCCTCATATTAGCTATGGCAGTTTGGTAGCTTCCAGCTACAAGTTAAAATCAGAACTAAGAGCTGAAACAATAAGGATGTAATATTTTTTCACACAGTGGAAAGTAGAGAGATACAACAGATTTCAGAGTTGGCTAGTTCAGCAGATGAGAGATGTAATCAAGTACCAGGTTTTTTTTCCATCTCTTTTATCTGCATTCCTGGTGTTGGCTACATTTGTAGGCTATTAGGAAGATGGTCACAGCAATTTCAAAATTCATATCCACACATGATAATGTTCAAAAGAACAACCTTCCTCGTAAAGAGCTGCCCTTTACATTTTTGTGGGTCAAATAGCTAGTTGTAAAACTCATCAATGACTGGAAGTATGTGCTTCAAACAGTGCTTCACAATGGTGAACAATCTGAATAACCTGTGAACATTTTTGGTATTGATTTAACTGCCCCCTCCACTCCCCTCTCATTCTCATTGAACTGATCCAGAACAGAGATCAAGCATTAGCCTTTTTATTTATCACTTTTTTAATGGCCACACTTCCATAGCATATGGAAGTTCCTGGGCCAGGGACTGAATTCAAACCACAGCTGCAGCAATGCCAGAGTCTTTAACCCACTGAGTTGGGTGAGGATCAAACCTGCACCTCCACAGTTACCTGAGCTGCTACAGTCAGATTCATAACCCACTGTGCCACAGCAGGAACTCCAAGCATTAGTCTTTTAAAAAAGCTACTAAGGTGAGTCTACTGTACTCTTCTAGAGACAAGACAGAGTAGATGCATTTCTTCCTATGTCTACAGCTGAGTAAAACAAACAAACAACAACAAAACGTGGATTAAAATGTTTTAAACTCTGAAAGGTGAAAGAAGGTAGCAGCCTGGTTAAGGAACTCTTGGGCTTTCTTTGCATTTCTTTTTGCTGAGCTAAAATTCACATAATATACAATTAACCATTTTAAAGTGCTCAATGCAGCTGCATTTAGTTCACTCACAATATTGTACAACCATCATTTCTACCTAATCCCAAAACATTTTCATTACCAAACAGTATCTTTTGCCCCAGGTCCTGGCAACCACTCAACTGCTTTCTATCTCTATGGATTTACTCATTCTGCATATTTCATATAAATGAAACTGAACAATATGTGACCTTTTGTGCCTGGCTCCTTTTACTTAGCATTAATATTTCAAAGTTCCATGTTATACCACATATCCATATTTAATTCTTTTTTATGGTTATGTAATATTCCATTATATGGACATACCACTGTTTATTAATTGATGGACATTTGGGTTGTTTCTACCTTTTGGGTACTGTGAATAATGCCACCATGAATATGGTATACAAGTATCTATTTGAGAATCTGCTTTCAATTCTTTGGGGCACATACATGATGGATCATGTTGAATTTCTGTTTAATTTTCTGAGAAACCACCAAACTCCTTTCCATAACAGCTGTACCATTTTACATTCTCATCATCAATGCATGAAGGTTCCAGTTTCCTGAAGTGCCACAGAATTCAAGTAGGGAGCCTACAGCTCCATGTGTCTCCTGGTCCTAGATGGTGGCAAGTGGGAGGACTGGTCTTCTACTCTCTGACAACCAACAGCAAGCTGCACTACACAGTATGTCCTCAGGGGTGGAATCAGCAGAAGCTGAGTGCACAGCATGAACCTCAGCCTAGTGGTGACAGGCAGTGCTCAGACTCCCCCAGTGGGGTGGTGACAGAAGAAGCTGAGCGGGAAGCCAAGACTTCTACTCTCACCACCAGCCAGCAGGAACAGGTGGCATCTGCCAAACAGAAATAAACAGGAAGATTAGGGAGAAGAAGTAGCTACAAAAAGGGTAACTTAAACCTTGAAATAAAGTCCAAGATAATGAACCACATTATCAAATGAAATAGACCAAAGCTGATAATGACTAAAACTGAAAGAGCAAAAGATCTGAAAACTCAACTACAGTGTGGAGTACCTGCATAATTTTCAGTAAGGTCTCTGGATAACACACACACACACACACACACACACACACACACACACAAAGGAGCCCAAAACAGTAACACAAAGGTTCTGGAAACCAAACTGCAACTCACAAAAGCAGGCTGGGACCTATACCAAGGTGATTCCTTGCTACAAAGAAAACTGAATACAATCCAGAGTCTCATACTATATTGGCTCAAATGTCCATGATGCTATCTAAAATCTCTAACCATAACAAGGAAAATCTTGATAAAATGTAAAAAAATAATCAATAGATGCCAACACTGATATGACTCAGATGCTGGGACTATATCCCAAATATTTTGAATCAGCCATCATGAAAATGTTTCAATTAGACACTATGAATGCTATTTAAAAAATAGAATATTTCTGCAAAGAAGGAGAAGATATAAAAGAACCAAATGTTAATAATATAACTAAAAAATACAGTAAGAGAAATGAAAACTGACTGGATGTGCTCCACAGAAGAATGAAGATGAGAAAGAAAAGAAAAATCAATGAATTTCAGAACAAATAAAAACTACCAAAACTGGAGTTCCCATTGTGGCTCAGTGGTTAACGAATCCGACTAGGAACCATGAGGTTGTGGGTTCAATCCCTGGCCTTGCTCAGTGGGCTAAGGATCTGGCGTTGCCGTGAGCTGTGGCATAGGTTGCAGACGCGGCTCAGATCCCGCGTTGCTGTGGCTCTGGCATAGGCCAGCTATAGCTCCAATTAGACCCCTAGCCTGGGAACCTCCATATGCCACAGGAGCAGCCCAAGAAATGGCAAAACGACAAAAAACAAACAAACAACAACAACAAAAAAACCTACCAAAACTAAACAACACAGAGAAGATAAACTGAAAAAAAAAAAAAAAAGGACGAGGCCCAGAGAGACACTCAAAAAGCTGTAACAGTGTCAGAGCACTAGAGTCCCTAAGAGAGAAGAGAAAGGGCTTTAGGATAATAAAATATTTGAGGAAACATTAGCTGAAATTTTTATAAATTTGGCAGAAAGTAAAAGCACAGACTCAAGAATCCAAGTGGATCCAAATCAAAATGAATCCAAACAAATCCACACCAAGATACATCATAATCAAACTACTGAAAACAAAAGAAAAAGGAAAAAATCTTAAAACACAACTAGAAAAAGAATTTACCTATAAGGAATGACAATTCAATTAGAGTAGATTTCTCATCTGCAACCATAAAACCAGAGGGAAGTGGTACAATAACTTCTAGGTGTTGTAAGAAAAGAACTATCAACACAGAATTCACTAGTAAGAGAAAAATACTTCAAAGCAGTGAAGGGCAAATAATGACATTCTCAGAAAAAAAGAAAAGTTAGGACAATTTTCACACTTTGAGGGTAAAACGAATCCTGAATTCAGGAAGCAGATGAGATTGCCAAGGGTCAGGAGAGTAAGAAAACAGCTAGGTGGAACATGTTCCAAAATTGCTAATAGGTAGAACAGTTACCACCAAAGAAGGCAATCAACAAATATTTGGTAAGTTGAATGAGCGAATGATGAAACTACAGAAAAAAAAATGTTGACGGGATTAAGATGGAGGAATAGAAGGACTGGATCTCACCTTCTTTCATAAAAACAACAAAATTACAACCAAATGCTGAACGACCTTCAACCAAATGGACTGGAAACTTGCAAAAAGATATCCTACTCCAGAAGACAAAGGGGAGGCCACATCAAGAGGTAAGAGGGGCAATTAGGTGATATAAGCAACCCCATATCTGCCAGGTGGGAAGCCCACAGACAGGAAAGTAACTGTATCATAGAGACTCACCTACAGGAGTGAGGGTTCTGAGCCACATGTCAGGTCCTCACACCTGGGGAAATGGCACTGGGAGAAAGAGCCCCTAGAGAATATGGCACTGAAGGCCAGTGGGGCTTGTGCACAGGAGCTCCACAGGATTAGGGGAAATGGAGACCCTATTCTTGAAAGGCACACACAGGCTTGCATGTCCGCTTGGTCCCGGGCCAAAGCAGAGGCTCCATAGGAATCTGGGTTGGACCTGACTGCAGTTCTTGGAGGACCTCCTGGGAAAACAGGGGGTGACTGAGGTTTGTTGTTGTGGGGGAAGGACACTGGAAGCAAAGCTCTTGGGAATATTCATTGGTGTGTGTTCCTCTGGAGATGGCCATTTGGGGAAAGTACAGCCCCACCCATCAGTGCTGAGAAGCCCCAGGGCAAACAACAATCCAGGTGGGATCACAGCCCCACCCTTTAGTAAACAGGCTGCCTAAAGACACCCCAGGCACACAACCACCTCTAATCTCATCCAGAGACCAAGACCCAACCACTACTAGAACAGGAATCAGCCCTACCTACCAGTGGGCAGTCCCTCCCTTCAGGAAGCCTGGAGCAAGCCCCAATACCAACTTCAGCCACAAAGGTGGCAGACATCAGAAGTAAGAGAGGCTACAAATAATATTGTCTAAAAAAAGGAGACCACAGCAAAAACCTATAAAAATGAAAAGCCAGAGACCTATAACTCAGATAAGGGAGAAAGAAAAAGCCCAAGAAAAACAGCTAAGTGATCTGGAGATTATCAGCCTCCAGGAAAAACACTTCATACTTATGATAGTAAAGATGACGCAGGACATTGGAAATAGACTGGAGACAAAGATTGATAATTTAGAGCAAATGCTAACCAAAGAAATACAAGATTTAAAGCTTAAGCAAGCAGAGATGCAAAATACAATAACTGAAATAAAAAAATTCATTAGGAGCAGCCAACAGCAGAATACAGGAGGCAGAAGAACAAATAAGCAAGGTGGAGGACAGACTAGTGAAAATCACTGATGAGGAACAGAAAGAGAAAAAAGATTGAAAACAAATGAAGAGAGTCTCAGAGAACTCTGGGACAACATTAAATGCACCAAAACTGTATCATAGGGGTGCCACAAGGAGAAGAGAGAGGGGAAGGGACAGAAAAAATATTCGAAGATATAGTAGCCAAAAACTTTCCTAAAGTGGGAAAGGAACTACTCACTCAAATCCAGGAAGTGCAACGAGTACCATATAAAATAAATGCAAGGAGGAACACTCCGAGACACATATTAATCAAACTGACCAAAATTAAAGAGAAAATCTTGAAAGCAGCTAGGGAAAAGAAACAAATAACATACAAGGGAACCCCGATAAGGTTATCAGCAGATTTTTCAGCAGAAACTCTGCAGGCCAGAAGGGAGTGGCATGATATACTTAATGTGATAAAAGGAAAAAACCTTCAACCAAGATTACTTTACCCAGCAAGGCTCTCATTTAGATTTGAAGGCGAAATCAAACACTTTACAGATAAGCAAAAGCTAAGAGAATTCAGCAACACTAGACCAGCTTTACACAGAATACTAAAGGAACTTCTCTAGGCAGAAAAGGCCACAACTAGAAACAAAAATACCACAAATGACAAGGCTCGCCAATAAAGGCATATATACAGGAAAGGTAGGACATCATCCGCACACAATCATGCTACCAAAATCAGATATCATGAGAAGAGGAGGGAACAAATGCAGGACATTGGAGATGCACCTGCAATTAAGAGACCAACAACTTAAACTCGTATATATATAGACTCCTACATCAAAACTTCAGGATAACTGCAAATCAAAAATCTACAACTGATACACGTATGAATAAGAAAAATCAACTCAAATACAGCACTAAAGATAGTCTTCAAATCAAAAGAGGAGAGAACAAGAGAAGGGAAGAAAAAGGACCAACAAAAACAAATCCAAAACTGTTAATAAAATGGCAGTGAGAACATACATATCAATATTTACCTTAAATGTTAATGGGCTAAACGCCCCAACCAAAAGACATAGACTGGCTGTAGATACAAAAACAAGATTCATATACATGCTGTCTTCAAGAGACCCACTTCACTTCTATGGACACACACAAATTGAAAGTTGAGAGGATGGATGAAAATATTCCATGCAAATGAGAATCAAAAGAAAGCTGGAGTAGCAAACTCGTATCAGACAAAACAGAACTTAAAAGAGAATATTATAAAAGACAAAGAAGGACATTACATAATGATCAAAGAATCAATCCAAGAAGAAGATATAACAATTGTAAATATATATGCACTCAACACAGGATCACCTCAATATATAAGACAGCTGTTAAAAAACTTAAAAGGAGAAATTGACAACAACACAGTAATAGCAGGGGACATGTTAAATGGACAGCAATGGACAGATCATCCAGACAGAAAATCAATGAGGAAACACAGGCCCTAATGAAGTCTTAGACCTATAATAGATATTTATAGGACATTCCATCCAAAAGCAATAGAATACACATTCTTCTCAAGTGCACATGGAACATTCGCTAAGACTGATCACATCCTGGGCTACAAATCAAACCTCAGTAACTTTAAGAAAACTGAAATCATATCAAGCATCTTCTCCGACCACAATGCTATATGACTGGAAATCAACAACAAGAAAAAAAACTGCAAAAAACAAAAACACATGGAAACTAAACAACATGCTATTAAACAATCAATGGATCACTGAAGAAATCAAAGAGGAGATTAAGAAATACCTAGAAGCAAAGGACAACAAAGATATGACACTCCAAAATCTATGGGATGCAGCAAAAGCCATTCTAAGAGGAACGTTTATAGCAATACAAGCCTACCTCAGGAAACAAGAAAAAGCTCAAATAAACAAGCTAACTTTACATCTAAAGCAGCTCAAGAGAGAAGAACAGACAAGACCTGAAGTTAGCAGAAGGAAAGAAATCATAAAGATCAGAGCAGAAATCAATGAAATAGAAATGAAGAAAACCACAGAAAAGATCAATGAAATGAAAAGCTGGTTCTTTGAAAAAAATCAACAAAATTGATAAACCCTTAGCCAGACTTATCAAGCAAAAAAGAGGGAAGACTCAAATCAATAAAATTAGAAATAAAAAAGGAGAAGTAACAATGGACATCACAGAAATACAAAGGATCATAAGAGACTACTTCATACAATTATATACCAATAAAATGGAAAACCTAGAAGAAATGGACAAATTCTTAGAAAAGTACAATCTTCCAAGACTAAACCAAGATGAAATAGAAAAGATGAATGGACCAATCACAAGAACTGAAATTGAAACTGTGATTAAAAAATTTCCAGGGGAGTTCCCGTCGTGGTTCAGTGGTTAACGAATCTGACTAGGAACCATGAGGTTGCGGGTTCGATTCCTGGCCTTGCTCAGTGGGTTATGGATCCAGCGTTGCCATGAGCTGTGGTATAGGCTGCAGATGCGGCTTGGATCCCACGTTGCTGTGGCTGTGGTGAAGGCCAGCGTCTATAGCTCCGCTTCGACCCCTAGCCTGGGTACCTCCATATGCCATGAGAGTGTCCCTAGAAAAAGCAAAAAAAAGGACAAAAAAAAAAAAAAAAGGACCAAAAATCAAAAGTCCAGGACCAGACGGCTTCACAGATGAATTCTATCAAACATTTAGAGAAGAGCTAACACCTATCCTTCTGAAACTATTCCAAAAAATTGCAGAGGAAGGAACACTTCCAAACTCATTCTACGAGGCCACCGTCACCCTCATACCAAAACCAGACAAAGATACCACAAAAAAAGAAAATTACAGGCCAATTTCACTGACGAACATAGATGCAAAAATCCTCAGCAAAATACTAACAAACCACATCCAACAATACATTAAAAGGATTGTATATCATGATGAAGTGGGATTTATCCCAGGGATGCAAGGATTCTTCAAAATCCACAAAGCAGTGTGATACACCACATTTACAAACTGAAGAACAAAAACCATATATGATCCTTTCAATAGACGTGGGAAAAGCCTCTGACAAAATCCAACACCCATTTCTGATAAAAACCCTTGAGAAAGTGGGCATAGAGAGAACGTACCTCAACATAATAAAGGCCATATATGACAAACCCACAGCTAACATCATTCTCAATGGTGAAAAACTGAAAGAATTCCCACTGAGATCAGGAACAAGACAAGGATGTCTGCTTTCGCCACTACTATTCAACACAGTTTTGGATGTCCTACCCACGGAAATCAGAGAAGAAAAAGAAATAAAAGGAATCCAAATTAGACAGCAAGAAGTAAAACTATCACTATGTGCAGATGACATGATACCAAACCTAGAAAACCCTAAAGACATTACCAAAAAACTGTTAGAGCTTGTCAATGAATTTGGCAAAGTCACAGGATACAAAAGTAATGCACAAAAATAGATGGCATTTCTATATACTAACAATGAAAGATCAGAAAGAGAAATTAGGAAACAATCCCGTTTACCATCACATCAAAGAGAATAAAATACTCATAAATAAACCTACCTAAAGAAACAAAAGACCTGTACTCTGAAAATACTAAGATGCTGATGAAAGAAATCAAAGATGACACAAATAGATGGAAAAACATATCATGCTCTTGGATTGGAAGAATTAATATTACCAAAATGACTATACTACCCAAGGCAATCTACAAATTCAATGCAATCTCTATCAAGTTACCAAGGACATTTTTCACAGAACTAGAACAAATTTTCCTTTTTGTTTTTGTTTTGCCATTTTTTGGGCCTCTCCTGAGGCATATGGATGTTCCCCGGCTAGGGGTCAAACTGGAGCTGTGGCCACTGGCGTATGCCAGAACCACAGCAATGCGGGATTTGAGCCACGTCTGCAACCTACACCACAGCTCACAGCAACGCCGGATCTTGAGCAAGGCCAAGGATCAAACCTGAAACCTCATGGTTTCTAGGTGGATTCGTTAACCACTAAGCCAAGATGGGAACTCCTAGAACAAAATATTTTAAAGTTTGTTTGGAAGCACAAAAGACCCAGAATAGCCAAACACATACGAGAAAGAAAAACGAAGCTGGAGGAATCGGGCTCCCTGACTTCAGACTATACTACAACGTGATAGTCATCAAAACCATATGGTATTGACACAGAGAGAAACAGAGATCAGTGGAACAGGATAGGAAGTCCAGAATTAAACCCATGCACCTAGAGTCAACTAATCTATGATAAAGGAGGCAAGAATAGACAATGGAAAAAAGACAGTCCCTTCCAGAAGTGGTGCTGGGCAAACTCAACAGCTACATGGAAAAGAATGAAATTAGAACACTTCCTAACACCATACAAAAAAATCAACTCAAAATGGATTAAAGACCTAAATATAAGACCAGATCCTATAAAACTCTTAGAGGAAAACATAGGGCGAACACACTCAGACATAAACCATAGCAATATCTCCTCAGATCCACCTCCTAATGACAATAAAAACAAAAATAAACAAATGGGGCTTAATTAAACTTAAAAGTTTCCGCATAGCAAAGGAAACCCTAAACAAAATGAAAAGACAACCCACAGAATGGGAGAAAATATCTGCAAAGGAAGCAACTGACAAGGGATTGATCTCTGAAATTTATAAACACCTTGTGCAGCTCAACACCAAAAAAACAAACAACCTATAAAAAATGGTCAGAAGGTCTGAACAGACAGTTCTCCAAGGACGACATACAGACGGCCAAAAAAACACATGAAAAGATATTCAACATCACTAATTATTTGAGAAATGCAAATCGAAACCATGATGAGGTACCACTTTACACCAGCCAGAATGGCCATCATCAAAAAGTCTACAAATAATAAGTGCTGGAGAGGGTGTGGAGAAAAGAGAACCCTATTACAGCGTTGGAGGGAATGTAAATTGGTTCAAACACTGTGGAAAACAGTATGGAGAGTGCTCAGAAAGCTAAAAATAGAATTACCATTTGATCTAGCAATGCCATTCCTGGGCATCTATCCAGAGAAAACCACGACTCAAAAAATACATGTACTCCAATGTCCACTGCATCACTATATACAATAGCCAAGACATGGAAACAACCTAAATGCTCATCGACAGAGGAGTGGATCAAGAAGATGTGGAATATTACTCAGCCATTAAAAGGAATGAAATACCAGCATTTTTAGCAAGATGGATGGACCTAGAAATTATCATGCTAAGTGAAGTCAGTCAGACAGTGAAACACCAACATTAAATGCTTTCACCTACACGTGGAATCTAAAAAAAAGGACATAATGAACTTCTCTGCAGAACAGATACTAACTCACAGACTTTGAAAAACTTATGGTTTCCAAATGAGACACGCTGGGGGTTTGGGTTGCAAATGCTATAAAATTTGGTTGTGTTGATTGCTGTACAACTACGAATGTAATTGAATAATAAAAAATGCTATAAAAAAGAAAGAAAAAAAATGTCAAGTGTATATGGACTTACAGTCCTCTGCAAGCAACTGGTCCTTCAATTTTTCTTACTTCACTAGAGGTCCAGTTAAAGCACTCAGCATTTGAGGGAATCTCTAAAGCACACAAGACCATCTTCAGAGAAACTAACCTACTAGGAACAGCTTCTTTAAAGATGAAGAAACTGTCTCTAACAAAACTTTTTCAAGTTTATCATTAAGAACTTTAACTCAGTAACAACTGTCAGGCAAAAACCAAGATTCTTATTGGCAGGCCAAGCACAAGGACAGATGTGTTTGTAGGAAGTACTAAAGCAGCATCTCTACAGATGCAGGGAAAAATACTTTGTCTTAACTCTTTGAACTGTCAAAAGAAAAAACTAACTGGTAGGTTTTTTTTTTTGGTCTTTTCTAGGGCCGCAGCCACGGCATATGGAGGTTCCCAGGTTAGGGGTCTAATTGGAGCTGTAGCTGCTGGCCTACACCAGAGCCACAGCAATGGGGGATCTGAACGGGGTCTGTGACCTCCTACACCACAGCTCATGGCCATGCCGTATCCTTAACCCACTGAGCAAGGCCAGGGATCAAACCCGTGACTTCATGGTTCCTAATCGGATTTGTTCACCACTGAGCCACAAAGGGGACTCCTGGTAGTTAGTTTTTTAACTGCAGCTAAAGGAGGATTCTCTTGAAGTTCCCACCATGGTGCGTTGCTGCGGAGGTGTGGGTTCAATCCCTGGCCCAGCACAATGGGTTACGGATTCAGCATTGTTGCAGTTGTGGTGTAGGTCACAGCTAAAGATTCAATCCCTGGCCTGGGAACTTCCACATGCTCCCATAAAAAGAAAGAAAAAAGAGAGAGAGGATTCTTTTAAAAATTAATTTGTTCATCAAAAGATTTTTATTGAATGCTAACTTTAGAGCCCAGTTTCTCAACCAAACTTGGCATGTTGACACTTTCTGTCAGATAATTCTCCACTCTGGGGGTTGAGGCAGGGAACTGTCCTGTGTATTTTAGAATGTTTAGCAGCATTCCTGGTTTCCACCCACTAGATGCCAGTAGCTCCCACCCAACTTTAATTACCAG
Organism: Phacochoerus africanus; assembly: GCF_016906955.1. Classification (NCBI taxonomy): domain Eukaryota; kingdom Metazoa; phylum Chordata; class Mammalia; order Artiodactyla; family Suidae; genus Phacochoerus; species Phacochoerus africanus. The sequence continues at coordinate 95,939,257 of NC_062546.1, forward strand.
AAATATTCTGACATTGTCAAACCTCCCCTGAGGGAAGGAGAGTGGGAAAGATCAGACCGATTTTCAAATCACTGCTATCGAGGTACTATTACAGTTCTAGATAATGGGCTCAAAACCTCCTGCTAAAGACATCCTTGTAAGACTATAAATTAGTTTCTCATTTAGCTTTAGAAAAATACTAAACAGAAAACCCTACTCTATGAGTGAGGACAACAAGAAGTATAACAGCTGGGATTTATCATGAATTCTGACTCTGTCCCATTTAGTATATAAAATGAACAAACAGGAAAACGTGCTCTATAAATAATGGCTAATTATAGAATGTTAATGAGGCCAGGCCAGTCTCCATCCCTCCCAAATGTGTTTCTCTGCAAGGCCAAAGATTACATGCACTAGTATCACCTTATGTAGACATTTAAATTACAGATTCCTGAGCCCAACAGACCTATGAAATTGAGGTGTGGGGGAGCCATGTGAACTTCCAGTAAGTCTTTCCTAAGAACTCACCATTCGATTCTTTTTTTTTTTTTTTTAAAGAATTTTGACAAACGTGTCTCAGGTCTTTTTTGTTTTTTGTTTATTAATTAATTTATTTATTTGGTGTTTTTGCCATTGCTTGGGCCGCTCCCACGGCACATGGAGGTTCTCAGGCTAGGGGTCAAATCGGAGCTGTAGCCACTGGCCTATGCCACAGCCACAGCAATGCAGGATCCAAGCCGTGTCTGTGACCTACACCCCAGCTCACGGCAACACCGGATCCTTAACGCACTGAGCAAGGCCAGGAATCGAACCTGCAACCTCATGGTTCCTAGTCGGATTCATTAACCACTGCGCCACAAGAGGAACTCCTCAATTCTTATAAAATACAAAAATGTAAGAAAAACAGCACTAGAAACTACTTGTCTCCAATCTTTCATGACCACACTTTTAATATATTTTAAATTTGTGCTACCGATGACAAGGATATATAGAGAGGGAACAGAAGATTGGTGTGGAACTAAAAGCAGACAGTGTGGAAATAAAAACACCAGTCTGAATGGTCAGAGGCCAGGACTCTAGTCCTAGTTTTACCACTTACTTGGCATGTAGTAACGAGCAAGGCACAAAATCTCTGAGTTTAAATTCTCTATCTGTAAAAAAGAAATAACTGTTGTACTATATCGTTATTGACAAAAAAGAACAAAAAATGGATGTGAAAGCTCTGAGGAAATAATACAGCACCAATATGAGAGATCAGTATTACTTGACAGGTATTAATGTGAAGATACAACTGACAGTCATATTCCAATAATTTATCCAATGTAGTATTAATCAGGGTATATGCAAAAAACCTGTTTCTGCAGAAACATATCCTAAAAACATTTAAAAACTACTAAAAATAAAAGCATATTCACAGGGTATCTCTGCTAAGAAAATTGAAAGAATGGAGAACACATTAATATGCTCTCAGAGAATTTCTACAGATGAGAGGCTGAAAGGGTGGTCAAGGGTCATTGCACAGAAACAAGTAGGTGGGCAGGAAAGATCCTACAGAACTACAAAAGGAAAACTTACTTTGGTATAATGGAGCTAAAAAAAGATTTGCTGAAGTTCCCCTGTGGTGCAGCAGGTTAAATGAGCCAGTGTTGTCACTTCAGTGGCTTCGGTCGCTGCTGTGGCATGGGTTCAATCCCTAGCCTGGGAACGTCTGTATGCTGCAGGTGGAACCAAAAAAAAAAAAAAAAATTATATAAAATATTTAAATTCGCAATAGAAGGACTGGAGCTCAACTTCTCTCCTAAAAACAACAAAATTCACAACTAAAGGCTGAGCAATCGCCACCCAAATGGACTGGAAACCTTAAAAAAGATACCCTACTCCAGAAGACAAAGAGGAGGCCACCTCAAGAGGCAGGAGGGGCGATTTCACAATATAAACAACCCCATACCTCCTGGGTGGGAAGCCCCACAGACTGGAAACTAACTGGTTCACAGAGACTCACCTACAGCAGTGAGAGTTTTGAACCCCACATCAAACCCTCATGTGCAGGGATCTGGCATTGGGAGAAAGAGCCCCTGGAGCATCTGGCATTGAGGGCCACTGGGGCTTGTGCGCAGGAGCTCCACAGGACTGGGGGAAATGGAGACCCCATTCTTAAAAGGAGCACACAGACTTTCAAGTGCACTGGGTCTCAGGGCAGAGCAAAGTCTCCATATAAATCTGCGTCAAACCTGACTGCAGTTCTTGGAGGACCTCCTGGGAAAACGGGGGTGAATGTGGCTTGTTGTGAGGGAAGGACATTGAAAGCAAAGCTCTTGGGAATATTCAGCAGTGTGCCTTTCTCTGGAAATGGCCAGTTTGGGAAAATCTGGCCCCACCCATCAGCACTGAGAAGCCCCGGAGCAAACAACAATCCAGGTGGGATCACAGCCCCACCCATCAGTAAACAGGCTGCCCAAAGACCCCTCAGGCACACAGCTGCCTCTAATCCCATCCAGGGACTAAGCCCCACCCACAAGAGGGATAGGAATCAGCTCCACCTACCAGTGGGCAGGCATCAGCCCCTCCCATCAGGAAGCCTACAGCAAGCCCCCATACCGACTTCAGCCACAAGGGGGGCAGACACCAGAAGTAAGAGAGGCTACAACTCTATTATCTGTAAAAAGGTCACCACACCAAAAACCTACAAAAATGAAAAGACAGAGAACTATAACTCAGATGAGGGAGAAAGGAAAAACCCCAGAAAGTCAGCTAAGTGATGAGGAGATTCTCAGCTTCCAGGAAAAAGACTTTAGACTGTTGATGCTGAAGACATTGGAAATAAACTGGGGGCAAAGATGGATAACTTACAGGGAACACTGAGCAAAGAGATACAAGATATCAAACTTAAACAAGAAGAGATGCAAAGTACAATAACTGAAATAAAAAATTCACTAGAAGCAGCTAACAGCAGAATACAGGAGGCAGAAGAACGAATAAGCGAGGTGGAGGACAGATTAGTGGAAATTACGGATGCAGAACAGAAAAGAGAAAAAAGATTGAAAACAAATGGAGAGAGTCTCAGAGAACTCTGGGACAACATTAAACACACCAACATCTGTATGATAGGGGTGTCAGAAGAAGAGAGAGAGAGAAGGGGACAGAAAAAATATTCCAAGAGATAATAGCCGAAAACTTCCCCAACATGGGAAAGGAACCACTCACTCAAATCCTGGAAGCACAACGAGTACCATATAAAATAAACCCAAGGAGGAATACACCGAGACACATATTAATCAAACTGACCAAAATTAAAGACAAAGAGAAAATCTTGAAAGCAGCCAGGGAAAAGAAACAAATAACATACAAGGGAACCCCGATAAGGTTCTGGGCAGATTTTTCAGCAGAAACTCTGCAGGCCAGAAGGGAGTGGCATGATATACTCAACATGATGAAAGGAAAAAACCTCCAACCAAGATGACTCTACCCAGCAAGGCTCTCATTCCGATTTGAAGGAGAAATCAAAACCTCCACAGATAAGCAAAAGCTGAGAGAATTCAGCAGCACTAAACCAGCCTTACAACAAATACTAAAGGAACTTCTCTAGGTAGAAAAGATAAGACAGCAACAGGAAACAAAAATTCCACAAATGACAAGGCTCACCAGTAAAGGTATACATACAGTAAAGATATGAAATCATCCGTGCACAATTATACCACCAAAATCAGAAATCATGAGACGAGGTGGGCACAAATGCAGGACACTGGAGGTGAACTTGCAATTAAGAGAACAACAACTTAACACAATCTCATATACATATAGACTCATGTATCAAAACTTCAGAATAACTGCAAACCAAAAATCTACATGTGATACACAAACAAGGAATCTCTGGAGAAGAAATATACCTCATAGTAAATAAGTACATAATCCACTATGAAGGGGGTCATGTGACATCATTCTTGGAATGCTGAAGTCTCCTTAGATCTGATTCTGATTTCCTCTCCATCAAAGAATTTATAATTATAATTAAATAATGCAACTGTACAATTAAATAATACAGTTCTACAACTGTATTATCAATAACCATTTCTCTCCGTGGTACAATGTAAGGTCTATAATGTCTTGTTTATCACATCACCTAGAATGGTGTAATGCCTATAGTGAAGAATCAATAAGATGTAACAAATTATAAGGATATATTTATATAGTAACACTGTTTTTTAACCAATTTATGCATTTTATATTTTACTTATTTTCAGAGGGTGTATTATTTTTGTTATTCTTACCAGTGAAGTTATTCTTTTTATTATGCTATATAAAATATTTAATGGTATATAAGGCTTTCTTTATAAATTTTAGTTGCATAATATACACAATTTTAATATAATGCTAATTTTTAAAGAAAAATTGAAATGCAATAGATAATACTAAATAGTAAAGACGAAAGCCATTCAAAATGGGATAAAGTTTAGAATAAATTTCCTATTTGTCTCAGCATATTTTCCATTCCACTTCTCCAGAGGGAGTCGCTTAATCTGTTTCTTAAGATCCATGATATAATAATCTGTGTGAATGTAATTGTGTTTAAATATATGTATTTTATTCTGTAAAAAAAAAATTAAATTAAAAAAAAGAAAACAAAAGGCAAAAAGACCAAAAAAAAATTATATTCAACTCCTGTTGTAGACCCACATGACATAATCACACTCCAGGCTGCTTTTCCTGCTGAATACAGCTAAGATTCCAGATAAAATTACAAAAGGCAATTACATGAGAAATCCAAGAAGTTAAATTATAGCAGGTGGTATACACATAGGCAGCTTTGGTTTTCTTTACTTTTCTGTACCTCTGCCACTGACTCAAAGATGGGTTGCATGAGAACTGCACAGTAGACCCAGGCAGCAAAAGAGAAAAGGAAACTCAATTTTCTGGTAAAAAGAGCCCTGTGAGCTAGCTAGAGACTTGGGGGGAGGGGGGCACTGCATTTTTTTTTTTTTCCCCTCCACCAGCCTTCCCCAGGGATGACTCCAGTCACGGAATGGCATGGCCCTAGTGCTGATATTGTGGGAATTGAAACCCACCTCTTCGCACAGAAGAACTAGGAAAAAGAGATCTGGTTTATAGAAGAGTACGGAGTAATCTGTTTTTGTTTTTCTTTACTTTTCTCGCAGCACTGCACCCTAAGGCAGCCCCAATTCTACAGAACTGGGCAGCAACACAGAAGGTTAACCTCATCCTTCTGGCCAGAGTAACTATGAGAAGTGGCCACTGGGAACCAGACAGGGTAGAGAAAAACCTGCAAAGTATAGGAGAATATAAATCAACACAAGTCCTGGGCTCATGCCAAAAACTGTACACATACAGAATATACCCAAAGAAACACAGTGAGCACTGAGGACTGGGCTACAGGGTAAGCTTCAAACTACCCCCTGAATGCTGCTGACAAAGATCAGACCCAAACAGAATAATAAAGGCTTTGAAAATTTAATTGATATTGGAACCTCTGCCCAGAAAAATATGAGACAGAATTTGAGAACCAGGTTAATCTCCTGCCAAAACAACAATAACAACAACAAAATAAACATTATATAATGGATTTTAACAAGGTACAGAATCTGATAACATAATATTCCAAAATATCCAAAGTACAATAAAAATTACTTGATACATTAAGAACAAGGAATATCTGAACTATTAGTCAACTGATGATATGATTCAGATGTTGGAATTATCAAAGCCTTTAACATAGGTTCTATAACCATCCTCCATAAGTAAGGAAGGTGAGCACTCTTAAAATGAAGAATATGTAAAAATTTTCAGCAAAAATATATATAAACTATTAAAAAAAGAATAAAATGGAAATTTTAGAACTGAAAAAAATACAGTATCCAAAATTAAAAACTCACTAAATGGGCTACATAGCAGAATGAAGATAACTGGTGAATCAGTCAATTTGAAAGTAAATGAACACATTATCCAACCTGGGAGTACCCAACTGTGGTGCAATAGGATCAGGGACATCTGTCCAGCATTAGGACACAGGCTCGATCCCTAGCACAGTGGGTTAAAGCATCTAGTATTGCTGCAACTGCAGCATAGGTCACAATTGCAGCTCAGGTCTGATCCCTGTCCTGTGAACTCCATATGCTGTGGGGCAGCCAAAAATGAAAAAAGAAAAAAAAAGAAAGAAAGAAAAGAAAAAAATCTAACATGAAATAGAGTTTATAAAAGTTGAACAGAGACTCAGGACCTATAGGATAAAATTAAAACTCACATTTTTGGAGTTCCTAAGGGAAACTGACATATAAAAAATATTTTAAAAGATAATGGCAGGAGTTCCCATCATGGCGCAGTGGTTAACAAATCCAACTAGGAACCATGAGGTTGCAGGTTCCATCCTTGGCCTCGCTCAGTGGGTTAAGGATCCAGCATTGCTGTGAGCTGTGGTATAGGTCACAGACATGGCTCAGATCCCACATTGCTGTGGCTGTGGCATAGGCCAGTGGCTACAGCTCTGATTAGACCCCTAGCCTGGGAACCTCCATGTGCCATGGGAAGTGGCCCTAGAAAAAGAAAAAAGACAAAATAAATAAATAAATAAGATAATGGCAGAAGAGTATTCAAATTTGGTGAAAGAAATAGACTTAAAGATTCAAAAAAGATTCAATTAGGAGTTCCTATTGTGGAGCAGCGGAAACAAATCCAACTAGTACCCATGAGGATGTGGGTTTGAACCCTGGACTCACTCAGTGGGTTGGGGATCCAGTGTTGCCAGGAACTGTGGTTCACAGACAAGGCTTGGATCCTGCGTTGTTGTGGCTGTGGCTGTGGCTGTGGCTGTGGCCGGCAGCTGCAGCTCTGATTCAACCCCTAGCCTGGGAACTTCCATATGCCATAGGTGTAGTCCTTAAAAGCAAAACAAAACAAAACAAAAAACCCAAAAACAAAAAACAAAAATTCACTTAAATAAAACTATGCCCAGACCCATCAAAGTCAAGCTGCCAAAAACCCAAAACAAAATTTTAAAAACCTTAAAGGAGACCAGAAAAAAGCAACACATTTCACATAGAGAAACATTCTTTGAATGAATACAGAGTTCCAATCAGAAACTATGGAAGGCACAAAATAGCTGAACTATATATATTTAAAGTGCTGGGGAAAAAAAAGCTATCAACCCAGAATTCCATAACCGCTGAAAATACCTTTCAGGTATGAAAGCAGGCAACTCAAAACATTCTCACATGAAGGTAGATTAAGCAAATTTATTACTAGAAAAGTTGCTCTAAAAGAAATGCTAAGGAAGTTCTTTACTGAAAAGAAAGAATGCCAGAAGATTAATCTAGAACTCCAAGCAAAATGAATGGTAAATACCTCGAAAAATATAATAAACTATTTTCTCCTGCTAAGTTATTTAAAATATGCATTGCCGTTGAAAGAAAGACTTATGTCTATAGAGTTTCATTCTATGTAATTTTTTTTTTTGTGGTCTTTTTAGGGCCTCATTGAGGCACATGGAAGTCCCCAGGCTAGGTGTCGAATCACAGCTACAGCTGCCAGCCTACACCACAGCCACAGCAACACCAGATCCTTAACCCACTGAGCAACGCCAGGGATCAAACCCTCGTCCTCATGGATACTAGTCAGGTTCGTTACCAACTGAGCCACAATAGGAACTCTGGTCATTCTATGCAAAATTAATACATACAATAACCACAATGAACAAGGGAGGAGAAAAGAGGGAACTGCATGAATAAACGTCCAGGTTTATCTGAAGTAGTAAAAGATGAACTCTAAGTAGACTGTAAAAAATAGGTATATATATATTATAATCCCTAGAGTAATCTTGAGAAAGCAACAAACAAAAGAAGCCAAGGGATGTATTAAAATTGAATACTAAAAATATTCAAATAGGTAGTTCTCCTGTGACTTAGCAGGTTAAGGATCTGGCATCGTCACTGCAGTGGCTCAGGTCACCATTGTGGCACAAGTTCAATCTGTGGCACAGAAACTTCCACATGCCATAAGTGTGGCCAAAAAAATTTTTTTAACAAATAAAAATATTCACATAATCCAATGAAAGCAGAAAGAAGGGGAAAAAATGAACAAAAACACAGAAGGGACAGACAAAAGTTTAAAAATGGAAAGACTGGGAGTTTCAGTCATGGTGCAGCAGAAATGAATTCGACTAGGAACCATGAGGTTGAGGGTTCGATCCCTGGCCTTACTCAGTGGGTTAAGGATCCGGCATTGCTATGCACTGTGGTGTAGGTCACAGACACAGCTCGGATCTGGTGTTGCCGTGGCTGTGGTGCAGGCCAGTGGCTACAGCTCCGATTTGACCCCTAGCCTGGGAACCTCCATATGCCGCAGGAACGGCCCAAGAACATGGCAAAAAGACAAAAACGAAAACAAAAACAAAAAACAAAACAAGAAAAATTTCAAATCAATAATGTATATTTTTACTTTGAAAAATTAATGAGTAAATTAAACCAAAGCAAAAGAAGGAAGAATGGGGGGGAAAAATCAATAAAATTGAAAAGGGGTAAAGAAGTGACAAAATCCAATAAAACCAAGAGCTAGTTTTTTAAAAAGATTAATAAAATTGATAAAGCCAGAGTAAAAAATTACCAAATACCCAATTTCAGAAAAGAAAGAACAGGCATCAGCACAGACCCTATAGATGATAAATGAACACTGCAAACAACTTTATGCTCATGAAGTTTACAACTGAGAAGAAATGAACCAATTTCTTAAAAGACAGAAACTGAAGGAGATTTTCTAACTTTGTTAGCTGGAGGACTGATGATACCCAACTTCAAGATAAAAGCTATGGAAATCAAGACAGTGTGGTACTGGTGAAAGAATACATAAATAGATCAATGGAAAGAGTACCATAAAAATACAGCCAACTCATCTTTAATCAAGAAGCAAAGGAAAACAATGGAGCAGTCTTTTCAACAAATGGAACATCCACATGTAAATATAATGAATCTACACACATCTTACACCTTTCATAAAAATTAACCCCAAATCGATCAGAGACCTAAATGTAGAAGGTAAAACAATAAACCTCCTAGAGGACATCATAGGAGAAAACCCAAATGACCTGGATATGATAATGATTTTTTTAAATAAACATCAAAGGCATGGTCTACAAGAGAAATAATTGATAAGCTACACTTAATTAAAATTAAAAAAAAATTTCCATTCAGCATAAGACAATGTCAAGAGAATGAGAAGTCAAGTCAGACTGGGCAAAACAATTACAGAGACACATCTGATGAAGGGCTGTTATCCAAAATATACAAAAATCTTTTAAAGTTCAACAATAGGGGAAAAAAACATTTAGGCTTCTTTTACTAGAAATCAAATGTAATTCTGATAGATTTAACTAAAATTTATTTATTTATTTATTTATTGTCTTTTTTTGTCTTTTGTTGTTGTTGTTGTTGCTATTTCTTGGGCCGCTCCCGCGGCATATGGAGGTTCCCATGCTAGGGGTTGAATCGGAGCTGTAGCCACCGGCCTACGCCAGAGCCACAGCAACTCGGGATCCGAGCCGCGTCTGCAACCTACACCACAGCTCACGGCAACGCCGGATCGTTAACCCACTGAGCAAGGGCAGGGACCGAACCCGCAACCTCATGGTTCCTAGTCAGATTCGTTAACCACTGCACCACGATGGGAACTCAGATTTAACTAAAATTTATAACGTAAGAATTGTATGAGGGAGTGAGGGTATAAAATGGACTAAGAATATTAAATTCTCAACCTTGATAATAGGAAGTCAGTAAATAATAATATAAACCAGCATAGATAAATGGGAGTAAATGCCTAAAGGACAGCTCCAAATCTATTTTGAAACTTGTATTAAAAGAAAAGAGTAGGAGTTCCCAGGTGGCCTAGCAGGTTAAGGATCTGGCAGTGTCATTGCTGGGGCTGAGGTTAGATCCCTGGCCTGGGAATTTCCACATGCATGCTGTGGGCATGGCCAAAAAAAAGGAAGAGTGGGAACATTTTATTAAGCTCTTGATGTAAGATTTGTCCTGCTTGGCTCCCCCCCACCCCTGCCCCCGCCCCTTGTTTAATATTTATTGCAGAGTATTACTTAGATTAAAAATTAACCACCAAAATATCAAGTAGTGAACAATTTTATTAGCCACTACAAAAATACTATTGTAGAGTGAAGAAATAACCTTTTCCAAAGAGAGGTCTGGCCTCTGCCCTAAGCTACTGGGAGGTGATCTCTAAGCCCCTGGAATGCCCTACCTGATGGAAGTGTCTCCTTTCGCCTGGGGGCTTTGGTCACTGGACAGTTTAACAATGCGATTTATGATGGGGGCTTTGAGCAACATCACATCAGATCTGACTTCAGAGTAACGGGAGACTAAGGGTATTACCCTAACTGCTGGGAAAGGCTATTGATTAGGTAAGTCATGCAGAAAGAATGTGACCGAGTCCCAGTAAAAAGTCTGGATACTAGAGGCTCACGGGAATTGCCACACACACAGTGCCCAGGAGGAGGTAACGTCATCCACAACTCCACAGGGAGAAGGGGACTAGAAGCTCTCCATTCAGACTCCTCTTGGACTCTGCCCCATTCAGTGCTTCTCCCGGATTACTTTAATCTGTAACATATGAGTATTACAGTTTTCAATGAATTCTGTTGAGTCCTTCTAACAAATTACTGACACTCAGGATTTTAAGAATCTCTCCAAGCTTGCAACTGCTGTCAAAAGTGAGGGCAGTCTGGAGTTCCTGTTGTGGCTCAGGTTATGAATTTAACTAGTATCCATGAGGATAGTGGTTCAATCCCTGGCCTCGCTCAGTAGGTTAAGGATCTGGCATTGGCATGAGCTGTGGAATAAGTCCCAGATGCAGCTCGGATCTGGCATTGCTGTGGTGTGGTATAGGCCAGCAGCTGCAGCTCTGATTCAACCCCTAGCCTGGGAACTTCTATATGCTGCAGGTGCAGCCACAAAAAGCAAAAAAAAAAAAAAAAAAAAGAAGTGAGGACAGTTTGGTGGACAGCTGCCCTCTAAACTGCTTTGGCTAACTCTGGGTAACTAAAGAAAAAGGAGAGGAGTTCTCTGGTGGCCCAGGGAGGAGCCAGTGTTGTTATTGCTGTGTGACTTGGGTCATTGTTATGGCCTAAATTTAATCCCTGGCCTGGGAATTTCTGTATGCCACAGGCACAGCATTAAAAAAAAAACAAACAAAAAAAAACACAAAAAAAAGGATGATGAGGGATATTTACACTTCTAGAGGACCTACTACAACCCTTATTGGATGTTCTATAAACATTCATTTAATCCGGATAACTCTAATATAATAGGTATTATTTCTACGTTATAAAGGAAATTATACATAAAGGTCGAATAAGTGGAACAGTGCCACAGAGCAAGTATTTAATATGTCCAGGATATAAATCTAGTCTTTTGAATTGCAAGGCCCATGAACCTTTCCTATTTTATACCACAATGCTTTCTGTAACAATTCAGAGTGCTCAGGGTCTTGATTTTGACATTACTATATGCTTCAATGATCTGTCTGTGATAGTCTAATAACTAGAATCCAGTCAGGTAGTTCTTTATAGAAACTATACCATTCCCACCTCAATTATTCTTGATGAAGGAAAATCAAAGTCATCTCAAAGTAATTCAAAGTTAAGTAACGTCAAACAAATATACCGTAAGAGTTTCTGCTGTGACACAGCGGGTTAAGAACCCAGCTACAGTGGCTCAGGTTTCTGAGAAGGTGCGGGTTCAAACCCCAACCAGTGCAGTGGATTAAAGGATCCAGCATCCGAGTTCCCGTCGTGGCGCAGTGGTTAACGAATCCGACTAGGAACCATGAGGTTGCAGGTTCGGTCCCTGCCCTCGCTCAGTGGGTTAAGGATCTGGTGTTGCCGTGAGCTGTGGTGTAGGTCGCAGATGTGGCTCGGATCTGGTGTTGCTATGGCTGTGGTGTAGGCTGGCAACTACAGTTCTGATTAGACCCCTAGCCTAGGAACCTCCATATGCCGCAGGTGTGGCCTTAGGAAAAAAAAAAAAAAGAAGGATCCACCATTGCTGCAACTGTGTGTGTGTGTGTGTGTGTGCGTGTGTGTGATCCAAAGTTGTAAATTAACCCGTACTAAACTTAAGGACCTAGTCAATGTAATTAAGGACCTATCTCCTCCAGATTTCTTTAATGTGGGAGAATAGTTAAATAAATATAAAAGAAACATTAAAAACTATAAACTCTTAAGTTTAATATAAACAAATCAAAGGAAACATATTCCCACAGCACTGTGCTCAGCAGAACCCAACCACAAACACCAACATCAATCAGCCTCTGGGCAGAAGGTCACACTAGACACCAGGGCTTCCTCTGGGGGATTATTGGATCCATAGAGAACTATCCAGGGGAGGAGCTATCACAGGTAAGATGGGCAGTGGGCATCAGAGAGGGAGTCATGTAGCTAACTAACATGACAAAAATTCTATGGTCACCCACACCATTTGAATGAATGCTGAAAGCTTGTTAGCAAGTTCTGGTAGGGAAACAGAGCTATGTCATATATCCTTTTCCAAAGAAGAGGTCACATCTATCTGAGAAGGGCATGCTGCTCAAGTTCAAAAGAGGCATACATAGAACAAGAGAGAGAAAGCTGATTCCAAGTTATCCACTCGTTTCATCAAATTAATCTTGGCAGCCAGTGGCATAGACAGCCAGCCCATGTATTCAGTATAATACAAAAAACCCACATGATGGCAAAAATAGTTAAATGATTATTTCCTTAAAGAATATGAAATAAGCCATATGTAGTGCATACCAGCCCTGTATGCCATGAAAACTGTGAGTATAGCAGTTAAGAGATAAACTGTGGATTAAAGTACTTATGAACTGTTTTTAAGATGCTAAATATGTAAAACAAATACAAAACTGTTGAGAAATTATTAAGAATTGATCAGCCAGGAGTTCCTGTCATGGCTCAGTGGAAACAAATCTAACATCCATGAGGATATAGGTTCAATCCCTGGAACTGCTCACTGGATAAAGTATCTTGCACTGCTATGAGCCATAGTGTAGGTCGCAGACGTTGACACAGATCCTGCACTGCTGTGGCTGTGGCGTAGGCCGGCAGCTATAGCTTTGATTTAACCCCTAGCCTAGGAACTTCCATATGCCATGGTGCAGACCTAAAGAGACAAAAAATATTAAATAAATAAGAGAACAAGCCGCTAGCCCAGCTGTTTAGGGCCTCATTCCTTGGAAAGCAGGTGCCATTTTATTCCCTTCAACAAATCAACATATCTTACACTAATTTGATTTTATAAGATGCCTATATTTACCATTATTCATTGGAATTCTAGACCTTTTATTTGGATCAAATGAACAATGGATCAAGGAACAGAGCAAACAATATGTTAAATGTTATGAATTAAAATTCACTATTATGTACTGAGATATATGCTCACTCTTTTTTTTTTTTTTGGTCTTTTTGCCATTTTCTTGGGCCACTCCCATAGCACATGGCGGTTCCCAGGCTAGGGGTGTAATCGGAGCTGTAGCTGCCGGCATACGTCAGAGCCACAGCAACACGGGATCCAAGCTGCATCTGCAACCTACACCACAGCTCGTGGCAATGCCAGATCCTTAACCCTATGAGCAAGGTCAGGGATCAAACCCACATCCTTATGGATATTAGTCAGGTTCATTTCTACTGAGCCACAATGAGAACTCCTAATGTTCACATTTTAAAACAACCAGAATTTTTGGTCTTGTCATGAATGGAGTAGCTAATGTTAGAATACCTTCTTATTATTACATCTATAAAAGCTAGACCAAATACAGAAAGAGCGAGAGTGTGAGAGAGTGTGAATTATTCGCAGGCATTAGACAATAACCAGCACAGAACTATAATCCTCATTAGATGAGAACCAGATTAATCAAACCCCACACTGATACTAGCTTCCTCTTTAAGGGTAAGGAAATAGAGCCCAAGCAAAGTGGCTGTCTTGCTAGAGTGAGAAAACTAAAATTACTGTTTGGAGCTGCTAAGGTGGCTGGGTTTGGGGGGACAGGTTATCAGACGGGAAAGAATCAGAGAGAAAAAGCTACAAAAATCCACATAAAAACTGATTCCAGTCCTCATCTGCCTCCTAGGCTGCCCATGCACAGGTTGAAACTCCTAGAGGCCCAGGAGAGAACAAAAAAGGAGTTGGGAGGCTGTTAGCTAAACAAAGGTTTCAGAGGTTGCCCAGTTCTGAAGAAATGGAATTCAGGCTCAGTCAGAGGAGAGAATTTGAAGAATAACCCAGGAATTTAGCTGGGACCCTAGATAACCCAAGAACAAGGAATGAGAACAAAGTTAAAACAGGCCTATCTTGACAACAGCTAAAACTAAGATTCCACAGGATCAAAGGGATCTACTAGCAATTTAACTGCATGTTAGAATAAAATTCAATACTATTTAGAGGAAGGTAACAATCTGGAGATTCTACAAAATAGGGATTGAGTAGGGGTTAGCAAATCTTTCCCATAAAGGACCAGAAGGTAAATATTTTTAGGTTCTGAGGGCCATAAATAGTCTGTTGTACATTCTCTTAAACAACAAAACCAAAAACCTTTGAAAATGTAAAATCCATTCTTAGCTCCAAGGGCCACACTATAACAGCCACCAGGATGGATTTAGCCCATGGACTACAGTTTGCTACCTTCTACTCTACATTACACTCACAATTTCAATCATATAAACAGTAAATACGTGAAGCAGGGAAAGTGAATGATAATCAAGAGACAAAACAGTCAACAAAAATACACAGACTTATGAGTGATCTAAATACTGGTCTTGATATGTGAGGGTTTCAAAATAATTATGATTAATATACTAAAGAGAAGCAGAACACAGAAAATGGATGAAAATATGAAATATTTCAAGAGAATTAGAATCTACAAAACTGATCACATAGATATTCTAGAACTGCAAAATATAATGAGTGAAACACAAGAATTTCCTGGATGGTTTTAACAGAAGAAAAAGCACTGTAAAAACAGAATTAGCACATTTAAGCACAGGTTAATAGCTTTCCAAAACACAGAAAGAAATTATAAACAACAGAAGAGAACATATGTTAGATGTGAGATGCAGTCAGTCTATTATATGTAACCGGAGCCCATAAGAAGAGAAGAAAACCTGGGTCAAAAGCAATACTTAAATCTGCAAAAGACAAGAAGTTTACAAAGTTTATAAGATATCAACCTACAGATTCAAGAAGCTCAGTGAATACCAAGCAAGATAAATGCAAACACAAAACCATATCTAGGCATATGATAGACAAGAAACTAAAAATAAAAAAATAAAGAGGAAAAAAACCTTAAAAACAGAGAAAGAAAGGACACATCTCGTGTCCTGCTCAAGAACAACAATAAGAATAAAAGGTGACTTCTCAAGAGAAGCTATGAAAGCCAATGAAATGACATCTTTAAACTACAAAGAAAAAAAAAACTACCAACATAGAATTCTATACCCAGCAAAAATATCCTCCAAAACAAGAAGTAACTAAATGCATTTCCAAACAAACAAAACGTTGAAAGACTCTGTCATAACAGACCCTATTTTAAAAAATAATAAAAGGAGTTCTTTAGGATGAAAGGAAATGATTCTAGATGGAAGCATGGATACATAAGAAATGAATAGCTGCAAAAAGTATAAATATAATGGGAAATATAATAGACTACTGACTGTTTAAAGCAATAATTACAAAGTCTTACAAAGTTTACAACATAGGAGGATGGTAAAAATACACAACAATAGCAAAAAAACAGAGGGAAAGTAAATGAATTTAAATTGCTTTAAGGTTTTTGCATTCAGGGGGAACAGTGTAGAAGTAATCCTTGAACGACTTGGGGCTTAGAGGCACTGACCACCCACACAGTTGAAAAGTTGTAGTCAGTTCTCCACATCCACGGTTCTATATCCACAGTTTCAAGCAAATGTGGTTCATGTAGTACTGTAGTATGTATTTACAGAAAAATATTCATGTATTAGTGGAACTATGCATTTCAAACCTGTGATATTCAAGAGTCAACTGTACTAAATAAAAGTAGAGTTCTCTGAAATGAGATCATGCTGTATAGCACACTTATGATGGAACATGATGGAGGATAATGTGATAAAAAGAATGTGTGTATATATATATATATTTTGTGCTTATATATATATAAGACTGGGTCACTTTGCTGTACAGCAGAAATTGATAGAACATTATAAATCAACTATAACAAAAAACAGGAAAAATCCTAAATAAATAAATAAATAAAAGTAGAGTTCTCTAAGTCACGACACATTTTGAATTCCTGAGGTAATCACTAATATAGTATGACACCAAAAAAAAAAAAGTTAAAAAAGGAGTTAAAATGGAGTAAGAAATACCTAGAGGGACACAATGGAATCTTACTTGGTGAAGGAAGTATTCAATGCTTTAATCTGTTGGTAGTTCCACAGATAAATACATATATAAACATTCATTGAGTTGTATACTGAAGACTTGTGCAATGCATTGTATAACATGTATTATATATATTATAATAAACAAAAAACTATACATAATTTCTAGGGTAGGGACAGTAAGTTGCAGAATCTTTCTAAATAGAATACTTATCAAATACTTATCAAAATTTTAATGCCCTACAGCTATTTTCTAAATTTTTTCCCATAATATATATAGTAGATACTAAATAACTGACATTAAAGTATATGAACAATGACAATTTAATTTACTGTACCAGTACTAAGATAAAAAATTAATTCTCAAAAATGTGATATTTGACAACTATTTTCTCTTTACTTTTTTAAGAATAAATTTGTATTTTTAAAATTGCCATGTGCATATATTTTTAGTCAATATTCCAGAAACAAACTGGGTTTTGGGAACAGTACATGTGCAACAGTACAAACATGAAAAATATCATATATACGTATAAAGCAATGAGCAGACTGCCTTTTTATGAAATTTTAATAATAGTATTCTTCTAAGAAAACATTTCTGGAACTAGAGAATAGGTTGACTAGATCCCAAGCAATAAAAGAAAGAAGAATCAACCTTTCTAAATGTGTAATATGAATCAGACATGTAAACAACACTTCACAAATATTCTCATTTAATCCAAATATCCCATGCAAGGCAGACAGTCTTTTGCAACAAATGAAGAGTCTGCAGCACAGAAAGGTAGAGCAACTTGTGAATAATCACAGAACTAGTAAATCTTCAAAATAAAAACTTATCAATGCATCACTGGATAACTGCCTAGGAAATCTTTCAATAGAAGTAAATGCCTTTTTCAGCAAAGACTTATGTATGACCTAAGAACTATACAAGCCTGATAAAAACAACACAATCAAAAAAATAAACCAAGAAATATTGTAAGACTGTGCACAACTATAAATCTAATTGATAAAGACTTTTCTAGTGCTTAATATGATACAGTTTGGGGAAAAAAAGCAAAACAAAAAAGATTTAATGAACTATCACATTCACATTCTACAGTGTTTGAATTTTCAAACACTATGTCAATTCACAAATTATTACACTTTTTTGTGCTAAATATGACCGCTTCCCTTTTAACATCTGATTTTACTCAAAAAATCTTGGTAAATAGTAAATTTACCTTCAGAGTAGACGTTGTTGAAAATCAATCTGAAAGATGTCAAAGGTTAAGCGAGGCAGACGACACAAATGTTTACATAAGACATACGACAATGACAGTGAAGGCAGCAATCAGAGCAAGTCTTTGTTAGAAGCACCAGTCTCCATGACCATCTCTCACTGGTCCCTTGCTACTGCCAGTCAACTGCAAGAACTAGAGATTTACTCTCTGAAGAAAATGACCCAGTAATAATCTGGATGCAGGGACATCAAGTACAAATTGCTTAAATTAAACTTTACAGGAAAAATCTACGTAAGTGGAAGTTTACCTACTGAAAAGCTGAGACCTCTCAGTCCCCTTCTCTCACTCAGCTCTAAGACCTAGTCAGGGCTCTACAAACTCCAGATGGATGAGTGAAGGTTTTCTCTCTAGGGAGGAGAAATTCTGAACTGAGCAAATATTATCATACAACCACTTTGTTTACTCAGAGGATGACAGAGAGGAAGTATGTGCATATGGAGGGGGTTGGAGAGGTATAAGACATCTAAAGTCTCATCCTCCAAAGCCTTTTTTTTTTTTTTTGTCTTTTTAGGGCCATTCTTCGGGCACATGGAAGTTCCCTGGCTAGGGGTTGAATCAGAACAGCAGCTGCCAGTCTACACCATAGCCACAGCAACACCAGACCCAACCTGCATATGCAACCTGTACCAGAACTCATGGCAACGCCAGATCCTTAATCCACTGAGCAAGGTCAGGGATCAAACCTGTGTACTCATGGATACTAATCAGGTTCATTACCACTGAGCCATGATGGGAACTCCCAAAGTCAATATATATTATAAATAACAAAAACCAAAGCAGGCAAAACCAGAAACAACATAAGTGTGTTCCTTAGAACCATGGTAACAAACATGAGAGAAAAACTAAATGTGCCAAATGTGGTTATCTATAAGGAGCAACAGAAAAGTTGTTAGTTTTTGTTATAACACTTAATAGAATAATTATTTTAAATTGTGTACATAAATAAACCAATAAATGTGAAAACAAAAAATTTCTCAGGGAATCTGAGTGATGTGTAAATGATAGTAAGTAGTGCAAGAAATAATATAAATAAACAATAGTAAAATAATAAAGTATTGAAAATAAGAGGTCCAAACAGACCTCACATACACATACATATACATATTACTGGCTCTGCCACTGACCTGCCAAGTAACCTAATGACCCTAAACTTTCTCATACGAAAAATAAAGTTAATGGAAAAATAACTGGGGAAAAAAAAATTCCCAATTCTATTCTTCTTTACAAATATGATTGTAAAATGATTCCAAGTAAATAAGTTCCATATGCCCTGAGTGTAGTCCTAAAAAGACAGCCCCCGCCCCATCCCCACCACCAAAAAAGAAAGTCTACAAATAAGAAGTTCCCTTGTGGTTTAGTGGTTAGCATTCAGTACTTTCACCACTGTGGCCTGGGTTCAATCCCTGGTCTGGGAACTGAGATCCCACATCAAGCTGCTGCACACCATGGCAACAACATTTTTTATTTGTAGCCTTTTTGGTGGGCCAGAGTGTGCAGCAGCTTGATGTGAGATCTCAGCTACTATGGATAAACAGTATGGAGGTTCCCTAAAAAACTTAAACTAGAACTATCATATAATCCAAAATTCCACTCCTCGATAGATATCTGAGAAAAAAGAAAACACTTATTTGAAAATATACATGCACCCCAATGTTCATAGTAGAATTATTTACAATAGCAAAGATATGAAGACAACCCAAGTACCCATCAACAGATGACTGGATTAAGATGTGGTATGTACTCATAATGGAATACTACTCAGCCATAAAAAAGAATAAAATATTGCCATTTTCAGCAACATGATGGACGTAAAGAATATTATACTTAGTGAAATAAGTCAGACAAAGACAATTGCTATATGATATCACTCATGTAATCTAAAAAATAATACAAATGAATGTATATGCAAAACAGAAAGAGACTCACAGGCAAATGTATGGTTACCAAAGGGAAAGAACAAATTAGGGGTATGGGATTAAGAGATACAAACTACTATACATAGAACAGACAAATGACAAGGATTTACTGTATAGCCCTGGCAATTATACCCAAAACCTCATAATAACCTATAATGGAATATAATCTACAAAAGAAACTGAATCACTATGCGGTACACCTGAAATTAACACAATAAGTCAACTGTACTTCAATAAAAATATTATCAGTTATGTTTTATTGACTACGTAAGAGACATATACGAAAGAGAACAAAAAGAAATAGGAAAAATACAATGTGAACAAAAATGAAAACAAAAATCCTGAATGCATAAGTTTTCTTTTGTCCTACCTACGAAGTGCCTTGGAATTGTTCATCGAATCATGTGTACTAAATAAATTATCATACATTTTGAATATTATTTGTTTTTCTAAATATTAACTCTATATACATCAACTTTATACATATACACCCACATATAAATATGTAAAACCCAGAAGCCCAGAAAAACAATTTAAATGATACAAAAGGTAGACAGTAAAAATTAAACCTTCTTCTAATGTCTGACCTCTAAGATGTCAGCCATCCTTCAAATATCAAGGGAGACAGTTCTGGGAGAACATTCTTAAGTATGTATGCAGGCAGAAAGCAGGAAGAGTTACGTTAAGAGGTTGTGGTAAGATGGAAGCCTCCACAGGGAGACATACTGGCAGACTACCTTCCCCAAAAAGTCCACAGCAATATTTCAGAACCCACATCATCCTTTGGGGCATTGCCAATTTTCATTAAGAGACAATCTATTTCCATTTACCTGACTGTAAGTGTGACTTTGTGATAGCCCTAACAAATGGAATATCGTGGAAGTGACAGTATGCGACTTCCAAGGCCACATCAGAAAAGGTAATACAGCCGCAGCCTGGTGCTCTCTGAGTATGCTTACTTTTAGGAGGCAGCCACTGCGCTGTGAAGTAGCCAGGGAAATTGGAGGAGAGATAAACAGGAGCTTTCGTTCCAACTAAGGTCTCAGGTAAGTCATAGGAGTGAGTAAGCCTTCAAATGACTTTATCCTCTAGCCTTTGAATCTTCCAGCTGAGAGCAAGCAGCATGGAGCAGGTATAAGTCATCCCTCTTGGATCCCTGACTCACAGAATCCCTGAGGATAGTAAACATGCCACTAGGTTTGGGGGTAATTTCTTGCACAGTCCTGTTAACTGCCAACAGGATGGTTCTAAATAGCTGTACTAAAAGTACAAACAAAAATTAGGGGAGAAAATCCTCATAGGTTGGTGAAATCAATCCATGTAGTATGGATACTGTACATTTTAAAGTATTTAATGGAAATATGTTTTTGGTGAATTGATGATGAATTTAGGGCATGAAGGAGACAACTCTAGAGGCTGGCTACAGCAAACTAAATGGCTGTGAAAAGAGAACCTGAAACTGAAGCAACACTAATGGGTTTATCTCATGCCTATATCCACAACAGAGAAAGAGAAAGTTGTATCAGCTCTTTTAGTACATCAATTTCTCTCAGGAAAATATAAAGGAAAAGCTCTGATGAGACAAATGGCACTGGTGAGCCTAGCAGCTAACCAAAAGGGGGATTTCTGATACTTAAAAGTACTTGATGGACACAAGAGAATAAATATCACAGGTTCAAACTCCCCTACCAATTGCAGGCTATCATAAACTGCTGCACAGGCTGTACTCTGCATAACTAGGGAACCATTCACATAGATTAAAATACGCAGGATCTACAACAAAAGTGCAACCAACTCAGACACTCTGAATGATTCCAGTCCCAACACCCAGAAGAATACTACATATGCAATCATCAATTTCTTATACTGTTCCTCTGAAGGCTTTTGATGACCTGAAGTAATGGTATAGAAATTTCTAGTAATATACTCAAGTCTATAGAATTCCTGTTTTAAACATAGAACATGTATTTAAAAGATCTAAATGTAAACACACGAAATAAATATACTAAGTATGTATCTTCCTAAAAGTAATTAGATAGCACATTGATTACTACACTGAAAAATACAATACTATTATCAACTAAAATGCCCAACAGGAAAATTATGCTAGGACTGACCGTTGTGGCTCAGTGGTTAATGAACCCAACTAGTACCCATGAGGATGCGGGTTTGATCCCTGGCCTCTCTCAGTGGGTTAAGGATCCAGTGTTGCCATGAGCTGTGGTGTAAGTCACAGATGTGGCTCAGATCCCACGTTGCTGTGGCTGTGATGTAGGTCAGCGGCTACAGCGCTGATCTGACCCCTAGCCTACGAACAGCCGCAGGTGCAGCCCTAAAAAGACAAAAAAAGACAAAAAAAAGGAAAAGAAAATTATGCTAGATGGGAAACACAGCAAATCTTTCTAAAAACTTTTGAAACAAATTCAGAACTATAAGTTAACATGAAAACTAATATTAACTAGTTAAGTATTAACTAATATCTAATGAGTCAATAACAGGAAAAAGTGGCTTATTTGCTTACATCAATTTTCTAATACATGGGTGTTTCCATTAATCAGAAATTTTTATGAAGCAGAATTCTCTTCAATGAATATTATTTCTGCTTGGCAACCAATACTCCAACTATCTATTAACAGATGTCAGAATACAATAAAAATTAAATATGTAACTTATGGGAAAACTGGGTATGTTAGATAATATCTTTAAAGCTGTTACTCTATGGCCTCTTTTCCAATGATGAATGGCTTGGAATTTTGGACAATGAAGATCAATTAGTAATCCTGTTCAGTAATATATACAGAAAATCTTTAAGACATGGGTAAAGATTAAAACTTTAATTTTTTAATTAAAAATTGACAGCTAACATGGTTTAAGTTTAAGGTGTGATGAGATGACTTCATATAATTACCACATTAAAGTTAGTATATCCACATCACATTACTACCTTTTGGGTGTGTGTGTGTGTGTGTGTGTGTGTGTGTGTGTGGTGAGAACATTTAAGATTTATTCTCTTGGCACCTTTCAAGTATGTAATACAGTATTATTGCCATTAGTCACCATGCCATACATTAGATCAATCCCCAGAACTTGTCTTAAAACTGGAAGTCTGAACATCTCCCCATTTCCTCCTTCCTTTGACCCCTACCAACCACCATTCTACTCTTTGTGAGTCTATGAATTCATGTTTTTTAGATTTCACAAATGACTAAAATCACATGGTATTTGCCTTCCTCTGTGTGACTTATTTCACTCATCATGATGCCAAGGTCCATTCATGCTGTCATGTTTAGCAGGATTTCATAAAGTTAATATTTTATATTACCTAAAGATTTCAAAGTCTTTTACCTGGGTAACAGAGCAGGAAACAATGAAGATGTTTCTCTAATGGAAATGAGGAATGCGGAATTCCAGTTCCAATATGGACTATATTTTAGATACTATTATTTTCATTGTGTGACGTTTTGGGGTGTGATAATGGCAGAGTGGTATGAGATGTTTAGGCTGCTAAAACACAAGTGTACCACCTACTTTCAGAAGGTTCTGAAAACACACAGAGAAAACGAAAGAGGAAATGAGTAAAATGTTAACAGGTAAATCTAGGAAAAGGATAGATGGGTATTCATTACACTATTTTTTCATTTTTTGGTAGGTTTGAAATTTTTTAAATAAAAAAGAGGAATGCCCTTCTATATACCAAGGCATATATAACAATGTTCACAGCAACATTACTGATAAGAGCCTAAAGTGTAAAAAACCCAAATATACACAAACAATAAACTAGACAAATAAATGGTGATAAATAAATGGATAATTAAGCTGTAGTATATATAGTCACACAGGAGAGTACTATACAGCAACAAAAATGAACCAACTATTGTTAACATACCACATGGTGAAAGTCAAAAAAAAAAAAATGTTGAACAAATGAAGCTAGACACAAATAGAATGAATAAATATTTGTTGAATAATATTTCAGATAAAATTCAGGTAAGATCAGGGCTACTTTGTTTAGCAAAACTCTTCTTCATAGACAGTACAATAAGATCACAATGAAGTGTACAAATTATTTATGAGAAAAACTCCTTTGAAGCACCCTCAAGTACATTTCTAAAAACTGCCCACATACTATTGATCTGCTCTATTAAAATTGAACTGCTGGATTGGGAACCTCTTAAAAAGACCCAGTTTGAATTGGAACATGTATTTGGCAGTTACAAACCCAAACTAATAAGACTTTCTTCATTGAATAAGGCTTTTCAAATTGTTCTGCAATTAAACAATTTCAGTTTTAAAATTTAATCTAATTTCAGACTTATAACCAGACAATTAAAATTTAAAAACACATAAAATACTTACATTAACTTTGAAAGCTTGTACAGTATTATCCAGAAGAAGGATTTTGCAAACCACCTCTGTATGCTGTCTGTCTCGGGCCAACTCTGATGCTCGTACATTGTAGGTTCTGCCAGCAGGCAATCGGAAACGTGAGGTCATTACTGTCCACACAAGGTCTGAGTTGAAAAAATAAAAAATAACTGTTTTATTAATAAAATAAAAGGACAGTTGAAGATACAATGTATTACATTAAGAGATAGAAAACTATTAC
Organism: Phacochoerus africanus; assembly: GCF_016906955.1. Classification (NCBI taxonomy): domain Eukaryota; kingdom Metazoa; phylum Chordata; class Mammalia; order Artiodactyla; family Suidae; genus Phacochoerus; species Phacochoerus africanus. The sequence continues at coordinate 95,963,455 of NC_062546.1, forward strand.
ATATTTTTCAACTAATACTTAGGTGAAAAGCAATTACAAATTTTGAAACACCTGGATAAGAATTAAAGGTATAAAAGAAAATACCACATAGAGTTCATCATTTAAACTAAAATTACAGTTTTTTTACAATTAAAAAAAATTTTAAATCTCTAAAAATTTTACTATCTTTTTTACAATTACAGTTATTTTGAACTATACACAAGTTGCTGAGGAAGTCATAGTTCCCATCATGGCTCAGCAGAAACGAATCTGACTTGCATCCACGAGGATGCAGGTTCAATCCCTGGCCTTGCTGAGTGGGTTAAGGATCTGGTGTTGTTGTGAGCTGTGGTGTAGGCTGCAGATGCAGCTCAGATCCCACATGGCTATGGCTGTGGCCAGTGGCTACAGCTCTGATTCAGCTCCTAGCCTGGGAACTTCCATATGCTGTGGCTGAAGCTCTAAAACAAACAAACAAACAAAAGGCAAAACAAACAAACCAACCCATATATACAATTTAGGAGTAGCCAAAAAGGAGGAAGAAGAATACATGATCTCAGAAGCCGGGCATTACTTCAAGGTGCATGCATTAAAAACACTGCAGAATGGCAAGGAGTGAAGGTTATTCAACTTTGAAGAGCCTTTCCTTTTATTTAAGCTTAAGATTTGATGGAAACACAACAGTTTATTAGTTCTTGTTTTTTTAATTTTAACTAACCTCAAATTCAAGCTAAGTCTAATAGAACTATTCTTATTACTCTTAAGGAAAACAAAAATAATACAAAACTTAAAGTTATGGATCTTTGCTTCTCAATTTTTTAACCTAAGAGAGGAAAAAGGCTGCCTATAGAAAAACAGATATCTCATCATTATCAGTAACATTTGATGTTAAGACAATGAAGATGTAGCTTCAAAGTTCTAAAAGAAAATAAACTGAAATGCAGAATTACAGTCCCCCAAAATTATCATTCACGTGAAACTAAGGACATTATCAGACATTCATAAAATAAAATAAAATATTTTAAAACCCAATCAAAAAATGAGAGGATCTAAATAGATATTTCTCCAAAGAAGACATACAGATAGCCAAAAGCAGAGGCAAAGATGCTGAACATCACTAATTATTAGAGAAATGCAAATCAAAACTATAATGAGGTATCACCTCACAGCATTCAGAATGGCCACGATCAAAAAGTCTACAAACAATAATGGAGAAGGTACAGAGAAAAGGGAAACCTTCTTACACTGTGGAAATGTAAGGTGGTGCAGCCACTGTAGAGAAGAGTATAAGGATTCCTTAAAAAAAGAGCTACCATAAGATCCAGCAATCCCATTCCTGGGCACATGTATGAAGAAAACCGTAATTCTAAAAGATAACACACACACATCCTAATGTTCACTGCAGCACTATTTACAACAGCCAAGACATGGAAGCAACCTACACATCCACTGACAGAGGAAAGGATAAAGAAGATGTGGTATATATACATATACATACATAGACACATACACATACATACACACAAACACTGAGCCATAAGAAAAGAATGAAATAATGCCATTTGCAGCAACCAGGACAGATCTAGAGATTATCATACAAGTGAAGTAAGTCAGATAGGGAAAGACAAATACCATATGAAATCACCTATATGTGGATCTTAAAAAAAATAAAAAATACAAAACCTTATTTACAAAACAGAAACGATCCACAGACTTCAAAAACAAACTTATGGCTACCCAATGGGAAACATGGCAGGGGGAATAAATTAGGTGTTTGGGATTAATATATACATGCTACTATATATAAAATAGCACAGGGAACCCTATTAAATATTCTGTGATAACCTATATGGGAAAACAATCTGAAAAAGAATGGATATGTGTACATGTACAACAGAATTACTCTGTTGTGTTGTACAGCAGAAATTAACATAACACTGTAAATCAACTCTAATTCAATAAAGCTTTAAAACTTTAAAAAAATGGTTAAAAAATAAAGTATTAAATATGATAAATAAAATAAACCACAACTACAGAACTAAAAGAAACCATGAGAACAATATCATGCCAATTATAAAATATAAGTAAAAACACAGAAGTTACTTTAAGGTATTGAGATATATATTTCATTTTTTTAAAAAATGTAATTATAGTTGATTTACAATGTTCTGTCAATTTCTGCTGTACAGCAATGTGACCCAGTCATAAATATATGTACACTTTTTCTCATATTATTTTCTATCATGTTCTATTACAAGTGATTAGAACTTACTTTTTAAATAAACAATTTAAAATTCTGTAGTTAAAACAATTGAAACTGAAAAATTAAATAGAAGAATTTAAAAACAGATTTGAGCCAATATAACAGCAAACTTGAAGGTAGCAGTTTGAGAAACAGAAAGAATAAAGAATGAGGAAATATGAACAAACTGTTAGAAACCAAAGAAAAAGAAAATCTTGACAGCGGCAAGGGAGGTACGACTCATCACGTACAACTGAACCTCAATTACATCAATTACATTAATTAGGAAACATGAAGGTCAGGAAGCAGAGGATGACACATTCAAATTACTAACAGAAAATGACAATCAACAAGAACTGAATATCCAACAAGCTAACAGTTAAAGGAGAATTTAAGATATTCTCAAATATACAAAAATAATTTGTTAGTAGATCTGTTCTAGAAAAAAATATTAAGATGAAATGAAACTATGTTAGATCATAACTAATATCCACAAGAATAAATAAAGACTACCATTAAGGGTAACTACATGGCTAAATATAAACAACAGTATAAATTTATTTTGCATTTGTACATCTTTTTTATCTATCTGTTTTAAAAGATAACTGCATAAAGCAATATTTATAGCATTGTGTTTGCAGGCTTATATTGTATAAAATATGTAATCCGTATGACAATGCTACAAAGGAAGAGAAGGGAAAGTAAGCTAAATGAGTAATTTTAAGTACTACTGAAATTAAGCTTCTATTTATCCTCAACTAAATGGTTATATGTAAACTTCCAGGGAAATGACAGTTGACCCTCTAACAACATGGTTCTGAATTATGCAGGTCCACTTACATGCACAAATTTTTCAATAAATATACAGTTGCCTCTGTATCTTCAGATGTGGAACCCCAGGTATAAAGGATTTGAATATCTGTGGATTTCAGTATCTGCAGGTGGTCCTGGAACAAATCCCTTGCAGATATTGAGGGACAACTGTTCCAACAAATAAACTCAAAATGATATAGTAAAATAAACAACAGAATTAAAATGACAGGCTAGGAGTTTTCATTGTTGCACATTGAGATTGGCGGCATCTCTGCAGCACCAGAACAAAGGTTCACTCCCCATCTGGCACAATGGATTATAGGATCCAGCACTGCAGCAGTTGTGGTGTAGGTCACAACTGCAACTTGGATCTGATCCCTGTCCTGGGAACTCAGTATGCTACAGTGTGGCCAAAAACGAAGGAAAAAAAATGGCAAGCTTTAATATATCTACTTAAAACAAAAAAAGCCTATGATGGAGGAATCTAGAAAAAAAGGGGACAAAAGACATAAGCAAACTAGCAAGATGGCATTACCTTACCAATAACAACATAAATGTAAATGGGATAAAAATTCAAAATGCAAACTTGGCAGGATAGATCCTTTTTTAAATTCTGCTCTACTTATATGCTTTCTACAAAAGACACATTTCAGACTCCAAAACAAAAAGAAACTGAAAACATAAAAGAATGTAAAAAGATTAAATTACGGAAACTGTAAATATAAGGAGCTAGAACAACTGTACTAAAACTGGTCTGGTTGGAACTAATTAACAAATTCAGTTAAGTTTCCCTCCATGAACACATCAAAAACACACCTACATGTGGATCAATCCTCAGGAAAAGCAAACAAGACTGGCAAAAAGACTCTTCTACCATGGCAGCTGTAAAGAAAGATCCACATGGAGTTGTGTAGGAAAGGAAGAGAAGCAATCAGGTCAGGACCCACAACCCTAGGAAGAGACACAGAAGAGGAGAGGGACATGATGAACTCAGAGATCCTTCCCGAGAAGTGAGTGGTTTGGACCACATATTGGACACCACAACCCTAGGGTTCAATATCACAAAGGCAAATTGCCTAAGCTAGTGTGAAAACCAATGGGACTTACAGGAGGGCTGTAAGAAACCAAACCTATAGGGTTGTTTTTAAAGAGCACGTGCACGCGCGCGCGCGCACACACACACACACACACACACACACAGGCTTGCTCACTCCCAGGAACAAGGCAGAGGAAGCCGACTGAAACTGCCCAGGGCTCTGGTTGGTTTCCCCTGACCACTCCAGGACATGCCCCAACCCGCAAAAAGCACCTGCTCTGGCTCATTTAGCTACAGCACTAGGGAAAAGGCTGCCATTGCCAAGAATAGCATACACTTAGGAGGGATAGAGCTGGCCAGGAGGAGACACTGCATCTGACTAGGGAGAGGGCAGCCATTGCTGATGCTAATGTAGATGGTGAATGGGGAGCTGTCTTGAGCTCTGACTGGCATGCAGGGACCATCCTAGCACATGCCCTGGCCTTCAGTGGTCCCTTCTGCTCCAGTGTTGCTCCTCTATGGGACAAAAGTGCCATTGGTGAGAAGGCGATGAGTGCACTCTTAAAGGGAATGGAACCACCTTGGACCCAAATCTTAGGGCTTCTGCTCCAGCACCTTGGGACCCGACCCCATGCCAAAGAGGGCAGTGACAACCATTGAACACAGAAGGTCTGGCTCAAAGCTAGCTCTAGCTCTAGCACCTCCATCCGCAGCCCCATCTCCTACCAAGGTGATAGCTGTGAATCTACCCTGAGGGAAGATATGACCTGTGTTTACTTCAGATCCAGCTCTCCCACCAAAGCCATGGCATATATCCAGACTGCACAGGGATGCTCTCACACATGTACCTCCCTTTAAGACTAGGATATATAATATGTTTTACCAGATTTCATAGACACAGAGGAAGTTAACCAAAAGGAGAAGACAGAGAAATTTGTTTAAAATTAAGGAACAAGGAAATAACCCTGAAAAAAATCAACTAATGATAGAGGAATAAATAATTTACCAGAGAAAGAGTTCAAAGCATTAGTAGTATGGATGCTGCCTGAAATTGGGGAGAGAATAGATTAACACAGTGAGAGTCTTTATAAGGAATTAGAAAATACAAAGAAGAATCAGTCAGAGCTAAAGAATACAATAACTGAAATGAAAAGCACACTAGAAGAATTAACAACAGACCTGGTGATACAGAAGAACGCATAAGCATTATGAAGACAGAATAATGGAAATCACTCCATCGGAACAGTAAAAACAAAAGCAATTTTTAAAAATATGGGGACAGTTTAAGGACCTCTGAAACAACATCAAGCATATAATATTCACATTATAGGGGTCATGAAGGAAAAAACAAAGAGAGAAAGAGTCAAAAACGTATTTAATGAAATTATGGCTGAAAAATTCCAAAATCTGAAGAGGGAAACAGATATTCAGGAGCAGGAGGCACAGAGAGTTCCAAATAAAAGGAACACAAAGAGACCCACACCAAGACACATCAAAATTAAAATGACCAAAGTTAAAGAAAGAATTGTAAAGGCAGCAAGAGAAAAACAGAGTCAAATACAAGAGACCTTCCATAAGGTTATAAGCTAATTTTTCTGGAGAAACTTTGCAGGCCAGAATGGAGTGGCATGATTTATTTAGTTATTTACTTAATTACTTATTTATGTTTTTTAGGGCCACATGTGTGGCATATGGAAGTTCCCAGGCTAGGGGTCACTGCCAGCCTAACACAGCCATAGCCATGTGGAATCCAAGCCTTGTCTGTGACCTACACGACAGCTCAAGGCAATGCCAGATTGCCAACCCCACTGAGTGAGGCCAGGGAGCGAACCCAAGTCCTCATGGATACTAGTCGGGTTTACCCCTGCACCACAAGAGGAACTCCCACATGATATATTTAAGTGCTGAAAGGGAAAAACTTACAACCTAGATACTCTATCCAGCAAGATTATCATTCAGAGTGGTGCGACAAACAAAAACTAAAAAAAGTTCATTAATACTAAAGTAACCATATATGAAAGGATAAAGGGCCTTCTCTAAGTGGAAAAGAAAAGGCTACAAGAAGAGGAATTTATAGGAACGGAAAAAAAATCCCACCAGTAAAGCCAAATATATAGTAAAGGTTTTGGATCAACCACTTAAGAAAGCCAGTAGGAAAAATAAAAGATAAAAACTGTAAAATCGACCAAAACTACAATAAACAGTTAAGGGATAAACATGAAGATGTCAAATATGACATTAATACAAAATGTAGAGTTCCCTGGTGGCCTAGCAGGTTAAGGATCCAGCATTATCACTGGTGTAGCTCAGGGTCACTGCTATGGCATGGGATTCAATCCCTGGCCCAGGAACTTCTGTACACCACAGGCGTGGCCAAAAAATAGAATAAAATAAAAAAGCAACAAAAAAAATTTTTTTTAAACACTGAATATAGGGGAAGGCAGTAAAAAATGTGGATCTTATAGAATGTGTTTATCTGTTTAAAACAAGTAGATATAGTTACAGGTCAACATATACAAACCCCATGGTAACCACAAATCAAAACCTACAAAAAAATTAAGAAAAATCGAGTGAAAGGAAAATAAGTATGCCACTAAAGGAAACCATCATGTCATAAAGGAAGAAACTAAAAGAAGAATAGAGAATAACAATTTTTAAAAAGTAGAAAATAAGTAACAAAATGTCAATAAGTATATCTAGCAATAATCACTTCAAATATCAATAGACTAATAGTTCTCTGGTGGTGCAGTGGCTTAAGAATCTAGCACTGCCACGACTGTGGCTCAGGTTGCAGCGGTGGCACAGGTTAGAAGATTGGATCCCTGCCCCAGGAACTTCCACACACCATGGATGTGACCCACCTATCAAAAAAAGTCAGTGTTCTAAAAGCTCCAATCAAAAGATATGATTGGATTAAAACATGACCCATCTATATGCTGCTTAGAGGAGACTCAGTTCAGAGCTAAAGAAGCACACAGACTAAAAGTGAGGGAGTGAAAGAGTTATTCCATGAAAATGAAAAGAAAGCTGGGGTAGCAATACCCATACCAAACAAATTAGACTTAAAAAGAGTCTATAACAAATGATGAAAAAGGGCATTATATAATGATAAAGAGAGCAATACAAGAGAATAAAACATTCGTTAAGATATATACACTTAACATAGGAGGACCTAAATATATAAAGCAAATATTAAAAGACATAAAGGGAGAAGTTCACAATACAACAGTAACAGGAGACTTTAACACCCCACTTAGATCAATGGACAGACCACCCCAACAGAAAATCAATAAGGGAACAGTGGTCTTAAGTTAGACCAACATCAGACCAGCTCGAGTTAACAGGTATCTATAGGACATTCCATCTGAAAACAGTGGAATGCACATTATTTTCAAGTGCACATGGAATGTTCTCCAGGACAGACCACGTGCTAGACCACAAAACAAGTATCGAGAAATTTAAGGAGTTCTCATTGTGGCACAGTGGAAATGAATATGACTAGTATCCATGAGGATGCAGGTCTGATCCCTGGCCTCGCTCAGTGAGTTAAGGATCAGTGTTGCCATGAGCTATGGTGCAGGTCGCAGACACAGCTCAGATCCCAGCTGTGGCTGTGGCACAGGCTGGCAGCTGCAGCTCCAATTCAGCCCCTAGCCTGGGAACTTCATATGCTGCAGGTGTGGAAAGGAAAGAAAGAAAGAAGGACGGAAGGGAGGAAAGAAAGAGGAAATCAATTACAGGGGCTGGGGAGTGGGGTGGATGGATGAGAAAACACAAACATGTGGAGACTAAACAGTATGCTAAAAAAAAACACAAAAAACATTGGATCAATGAAGAAGTCAAACAGGAAATCATACAATACCTAGATATGAGAAAAATAAAAATATAACTTTCCAAAATCTATGAGACAGAGCAAAAGCAGTTCTAAGAAGGAAGTTTAGAGTGATACAGGCCAAGAAACAAACCAAAAAAACCCCTCAAATAAACAAACTAAGTTACCATCTAAAGGAATTAGAAAAAGAAGAACAAACTCCAAAGGCAGAAGGAAGGAAATAGTAAAGATCACAAGAAATAAATAAATGGAGACCAAAATAAAAAGCAATTGAAAACATCAATGAAACAAAGAGCTGGTTTTTTGAAACGATAAACAAAATGGATAAGCCTTTAGCCCAGCTCATTGAGAAAAAAAGAGAGCACCTATATAAATTAGAATTCAAAGAGAAGAAACTGCAACTGATATCACACACATACAAACCCATAAGAAAATACTACAAATAGTTATATGCCAACCAACTGGACAACCAATAATTGAATAAATTTCTAGAAACATACAATCTTCCAAGGCTGAATCAATCCAAACATACCAATCACTAGCAATAAGTGAAACTGAATTTGTAATTTAAAAACTATCAGCAAACAGAAGTCCAAGACTGGATGGCTTCACAGAGGGCTTCTACAAAACACATGAAGAAGAGCTAATATCTATCCATCTCAAATTATTCCAAAAAGCTGAAGAAGAATATTATTTAGCCATAAATACAGAATGAAATAATGCCATTTGCAGCAACATGAGTGAACTTAGAGAATGTTATGCTTAATGAAATAAGTCAGAGAAAGAAAATACTGTATGATATCACTATACATGGACTCTAAAAAATAATATAATGAATGTATATACAAAACAGAAACAGACTCACAGGTATAGAAAGAACTTGTGGTTACCAAAGGAGGGAGAGGAGGAGGAAGGGATAAATTAGGGGCTTGGGATTAAGAGATTCAAACTATTGTATAGAAAATACATAAGCAAGATATACTATATAAAGAATTATACCCATTATCTTGTAATGACCTATAATGGAAGATAATCTGCAAATATACTGAATCACTATGCTATACACCTGAAAGTAACACAATACTGTATATCAATTATACTTTAATTTTTTTAAACTTTAAAAAATTTAAATTTATATATATTTGCTATCTCTGTCCACTACTAGAACCTAAAAGCAAAAACAGTCCAATAACACTGAACATATATAATGCCCTATAAACTATTCCACACTAAAAGAAACCAGGACTCCTTGGGAGAAATGACCTATTCCAGAGCTGGGGTAGGGAAAATACAAGGTCAGGCTAAGTAAAGAAGTCCCAAAATCTGATGGGAACAAATCAAAAAACATGAGAGGCAATTAAAAGGGGCTCCCACCAGCCAAATTTGTTTCAAAATAAATAATAAGTAGAATATATAATATTATCAATAAAACAAGAATCCATAGGTCTAAACTGATATTAATTTTTTTAGGTGAGGGAGGGAATAACTCTTCTTTTCAAAGTAATGTCAAATGATAAACGTAAAACAACACAAATAGAAAACTGCCATTTTACAACTATCATAACTGATTCAGGCAAGAATCATCAATTAATGCTAAAATCACTGGGCAAAAATTTATTGGGAATAAGATACACACATAACATCAAAGTATTTTCCCACTGATTACTTAGTTACAAAGGGGAAAATCTGTCAAATTTCACCTTAACCAAATGATCATATTCAACCTCACCAAAACTATCACAGGCACCATGATGTTATACACACAACACCTATATAATATACCTTCCAAAAATATAATATATACCTTCCAAAATGTAAATAGACCTTCCAAAAGTGTACTACACCTTCCAAAAATGGTTAACCTGAATCTAACTATGAAAAAATAAATAAAACAATCAGACAAACCCAAAATGAGGGACACTCTACAAAAATCTGGCCTGGAATCTTCAAAAACGTGAAGGGGATAAGGAAGAAGGGAGATGGAGGAGGAGACATAGGAGGCTGAGGAAACGCTGTAGATTTTTTTTTTTCTTTTTAGGGCTGCACTCGTGGCATATGGAGGTTCCCAGGCTAGGGGTTGAATTAGAGCTGAAGCCACCGGCCTACGCCAGAGCCACAGCAACACCAGATCGGAGCCATGTCTGCGACCTACACTACAGCTCGTGGCAACGCCAATCCTTAACCTACTGAGTGAGGTCAGGGATGGAAAGCGCAACCTCATGGTTCCTAGTCAGATTCGCTAAACACTAAGCCACAATGGAAACTCCCTGAAATGCTTTAGATTAAAAGAGACGAAACAACCAAATGCAAGAGAATAAAACATTCGTTAAGATATATACACTTAACATAGTCAGTCTTGATCCAGTCATGAATGGGATACACACACACACACACACACACACACACGACTTGTCTGGACAACTGGAGAAACTGGAATATGGAATGTATTTCAGATTATAGTATTGCGTCAATGCTAAATTTCCTAAGTGTGATCATGTGCTTATATAAGAGAATGTGTTTGTTTCTAGAAGATTCATGTTTGCATGCTAAAGCATTTAGGGGTAAAGTTTTATGATCATGATGTCTGCAACCTTCAGATAATTCAAAAAAATTTAAATATGTAACAGATAAAGCAAAGTAGCAAAATGTTAGCAATTGGTGAATCTACATGAAGAGTACATACTATTCTTGCTACTTCTGCATAAGTTTAAAAATTTTTAAATAAAAAAATTGTGAGGAAAGGTAAAAAAAAAATCCTTTCAATTTCTATTTTCATACTTAACAAAAGTAGCAGACAAAATAAAATCTTTGTTATCCAAAATTATGGAGCAATTAACCACTGACAAAAAGCTTTCTGGATAATAACAATCATTTACAGCTCCTCCTCCCTCCTCTGTGGCTTGACGTGGGATTTCAGTTTCCACACCAGATATTGGCAAATGTAAAAGCACCAAATTTTAACTGCTAGACCATCAGGGAACTCTCTACAGTTATTTTATATGGAATGTTCTTCAGTGAGCCATCTGCTTCTTATATAATGCTTTGGATGTCTACAAATTAAAATGTTGGCATGTAAGACAGTTGACTGAGTAACTTAGCTTATTACTGTAACACTATATTCAGTGAAGGCTCCTTCAGCCCTCTGAACTGAACTTGGCAATATAAAACTGAAAGGGCCAGATTCTCTTAGGACAGTGCTATCAAAACTATGAGCTATAACACTGACACCTGCAGAAGGGAAAAAAAATAGTTCTAATCTAAAATTGCTCTCTACATATTTAATATCCCAACACATTTTATAGTAGTTATTATGTAGTAACTTATACAAGAAGCTTCTTATCTAAGAAATGGTATAGTACAACAAAAAAGTATCCCAGATAATCACTTTAGACATAAATTCATAAGCACTGGACATGCACACACTGATTCACTAACATACAAGCAGCATTTTCCAAATACTCTTTGTATATCTTTTATTCAACTGCTACTGACCTGCCAAGAATGCTGAATTACAATGCCAAAATAAATATGATACTCATTGTGAACTATAAACACAAATATCTAACTTGAACCATTTCTTGCATCAAATTTATTTACCTGAGACTTTCCCTTTTTTGATACTTAACAATTTACATCTCATTATTTCCTATCTATACATTATAGAATTTAAAGTACTGTATGTCTGAGAGACATACAGACACCTAACTTTCCAAGGATCACAAAGAGTTTCCTAGTCCTGCGCCTTCAATACATCTGTTTACTCATGTAAATATGTCAACAGCTTCTAGTTCCCAGACCCAGTACTAGATGCCAGAGATATAAATGGCATATGTCTAGATCTCTGCCCTCAATGAGCTCACCATCTAGCTTCGAAGAGAGACTTTAAATAACTCAATGAAACAGTATACTAAAGAAATATACTAAAGAAGACATAAACAAACTTAGTGAGTCAAAGAACTACCGTCTTTCTCATGTATTAGAAACAACTTCCGCAGCTGCTAGTTCTTTCTCTCCCTACTTTCGAAATTTCTCATCTAACCTCCTCCATATGAAACTCCAACAATAAAATCAACCTTTCATTAAGTACCACCAGTCAAAGAAAATGTTTCTTTTTCTTGTCTAAAAAGCGCCAGCTTTGTAGTATATGCGGTTAGCGTCTTTAGAGCTTTGGTGTTCCTCTCGTGTTCAGCAAAAACTGTTTTCTTATTAGTTAGGGGTTTGTATAGAGCATTTTTAGATTAAAAAAAAAAAAAAAAGGAATGCTGGCCTCTAGAGTTTTTAATCCTTCCTTTAGAACTAGCAACTATTTCATATAAGCATAGTTTTCTTTCCCTTTTTTTTTGTTTTTTTGGTTTTGTTTTTTTAGGGCCACACCCTCGCGGCACGTGGAGGTTCCCAGGCTAAGGGTCTAATCAGAGCTTTAGCTGCCAGCCTACGCCACAGCCACAACAACGCCAGATCTAAGCCACATCTTCAACCTACACCACAGCTCATGGCAATGCCGGATCCTTAACCCACCGAGCAAGGCCAGGGATCGATTCCTCCACCTCATGGTTGCTAGTCAGATTCGTTTCTGCTGCACCACGATGGGAACTCCAAGCATAGTTTTCTTTTAAACTGAACACAAACAATACAGTTTACAGCCCTAAATGTTTAATGAAACGTTTCAAACTATAATTTGAAAGTCATTGGCTATGAAATCAAATTAGTGAATCAAAACCATTATTATTTTTTTTTCTTTTTAGGGCTGCTCCCATGGCATGTGAAAGTTTCCAGGGAGTTCCTGTCGTGGCTCAGTGGTTAATGAACCAACTAGTATCCATGAAGCCGTGGGGTCGATCCCTGGCCTCACTCAGTGGGTTAAGGATTTGCCATGAGCTGTGGTGTGGGACACAGACGTGGCCTGGATCCCGAGTTGCTGTGGCTCTGGCGTAGGCTGGCAGCTATAGCTCCAATTCCACCCCTAGCCTGGGAATCTCCATATGCCCTGGGTGTGGTCCTAAAAAAAAAAAAAAAGAGAAAAGTTCCCAGGCTAGGGGTCTAATAGGAGCTGTAGCTGCTGGCCTACACTGCAGTTCATGGCAGTGCAAGATCCTCAACCCACTGAGCGAGCCGGGGTGGAACCTACCATCCTCATGGATACTAGTCAGGTTCTTAACCTGCTGAGCCACAACGGGAACTCCAAAACCAATATTTTTTAACAAAATAGAACAGCACAAAGGAAAAGCTATCAAGAGCATGATGTAAAAGGTACTTTTTTTTTTCTTTTGGCCACCCCGCAGCATATGGAGTTCTCAGGCCAGGGATCAGATCCAAGCTGCAGTTGCCATATAGGCAGCAGCTGTGGCAATGCCAGATTCTTAACCCACTGTGCCAGGCTGGGGATTGAACCCAGCACTCCCAAGACACTGCTGATTCCCTTGCGCCACAGCAGGAACTCCTAAAAGGTACTTCTTAATTGGGGTAAAGTTTAAATTACAAAAGCTACTAACTTTACATCTGCTCATGACACCATTTAATCCTATTTATTACTTCATATATGTTTTTATAGGGCCCTTATGTTTGCTGTAAAGAACTGATTATCAGTATTTCAAATTTAGATTAAAACAGAAGGGGCTCTGCAAAGGGGCCAAAATGATAAAAATACAAACTATTGGTATACATGGGAAGTAACACTAATTAATAGGTAAGGCTGTGGGCTCAGGAAGCAGACTGTTTTAAGGCTCAAATCCTTACTACCTTTATGACCTTGGGTGACCACTAAACTGCCCTGTGCCTCAGCTCCCTCATCTACAGAACAAGTTGCTATGAGGATTAAATGAGATAATTCATAAAAAGACTTTAGCACAGTGCCTGACACTTAAAAAGTACCTAATAAGCATTAGCTATATTATTATCATCACTGGATAATATCTCTCTAAATATTGGAAACTGACTTTAATACTTGGAAATACACATTATGCTTTTATTAAAATATTGTAGTTATACCAGAATTAAAACAGAGTATTATTAAAAGCCTCAGAAACCAGAGAATATCCAAGCAACAACAGTTATCCAGCTAGGTGGAAGACAATTCATCAGAGAACAGTAACATTTATAGTTGGAAAGATATTTGGGACTGTGTTATGGAGGAATTTGCATTAATTTGGGCAAAAGTCACATAGTTCAGGAATCAGCAAACTATGGCCCACAGGCCAAACCTGCTTGCTGTCTTGGGGCCAGAGTTAAGAATGGTTTTTGGGAGTTCCCGTCGTGGCGCGGTGGTTAACGAATCCGACTAGAAACCATGAGGTTGCGGGTTCGGTCCCTCCCCTTGCTCAGTGGGTTAATGATCCGGCATTGCCGTGAGCTGTGGTGTAGGTTGCAGATGCGGCTCGGATCCCTCGTTGCTATGGGTCTGGCGTAGGCCGGTGGCTACAGCTCCGATTCGACCCCTAGCCTGGGAACCTCCATATGCTGCGGGAGCGGCCCAAGAAATAGCAAAAAGACAAAAAAAAAAAAGAATGGTTTTTGTAGACATTCTCAATTGATCTGATGATAGGGAACACTAACTTTGAACCCTTCTTAAGGAAATGTTATCCCATACAAAAGAATTATACTATTCTCAATACTAGACCCATACAATATTATATTCAATTATTATACTTTGATTTCATGAATAAAAATTTGAGAAAAATTATAAAAAATAAAAGCCTCAAATAAAGTTTCTATATGTTAGGCAAATAATGTTCCTCCTTAGTTTCCCCTAACCCTTCCCTTGTTCAAATTATCTACTGAACATGTGCTCTATCCATAATGTGCCAGACAGAGAGAAGCAATATGACTATGTCAACAAATAAAACAAGATAAAAGTTCTTGCCCTTATGGAGCTTCCAACCTGATAAGACAAGAAAAAAATTATATAGTATGTTATAAGGTAGTAACCAGGAAATGTGGGAGCAGAGACAGAATTTTGGATAGGGAATTCAGGAGAGGTATGACAGAGAAATTCATTTTTTGGCCGACTTGAAAGGAAGCGAAAGAGTGATCATATGGATACCCTGTCTGGAGCACATGCCTAGAAAAGTGTTCCAGGCAAAGGAAAGAACAGCACAAAGACCTGAAGTGGGAGCTCACCAGGCCTGTCCCCAGAACAGCAAAGAGGCCAGTGTAGCCTGGGAAAGTGGACAAGGACAATGGTCAGAGATGAGATCAGAGAAAGAGCAGGAGCCACAGACCATGCAGGGCTTTGGTGACCACAGTAAGCACCTTAGCTTTTACTCTAAGAGAAGACTCTGAGCATAAAAACAGTTATCTCCCTTGCACCATAAATACATGTTTTTTTTGTTTTGTTTTGTTTTGTTTCTTCTTTTAGGGCCGCACCCGCAGCACATGGAAGTTCCTAGCTAGGGGTTGGGAGCTGTAGCTGCTGGCCTACACATAACCATAGCAATGCAGGATCCAAGCCACATTTCTGACCTACACCCCAGTTCATGGCAACACTGGGTCCTTAACCTGCCTAGCGAGGCCAGGAAATGAACCTGCAACCTTATGATTACTAGTCAGATTCATTTCTGCTGTGCCACAATGGAATTCCAAGTACATAAGTTTCAAACTTGCAGCATTTCCTATTTATATGTTAGATGCAAAAATCTTAGAATATGTCACAAATGGGCTACTGTGCTAACAGAAAATCAGTTAATATCTACAATATTATAAATCAGAAAGAAAAAATTAAGACTATCGGATAAATGAACAAAAAATTTGAAGGATGTTTGCAACAAGAAATGAAATTAGTAAATTAAAATATATAGCCCAATAACATCATTATTAAAAAGAAATTAAAAATAAAACAAAGTACCATTTATCACCCATTACTAGGGAAACTGTGGTAGTAAAAACTGGTTCAGGTCTACAATCCTGTATCTGAAACCTCTGGTTTCAAAACACTTTCACAATTGTTTTGAATTTCAGAATATTTAAAATACAGACAGGTGATATTGCACAACCACCTTATATTATGTACATTCTTGATTGAGTCTAAGTAACACCCTGCATTAACCATACTGCTACTTAAAATTTCTTTAGAGAACCTTAAGAATGTTCACTGTAAGTAGAATAAATAAAGAATAAACAGCTTCACACACTATTATTACAAAATGGATCAGTAACAAGGACCTACTATACAGCTCAGGGAAATCTACTCAATGGTCCTGTATGGGGAAAGAATCTGAAAAAGAATATATATATATATGGCTGATTAACTTTGCTGACACCTGCAACTATCACAACATTGTAAGTCACCTATATTCCAATAACATTTATTTTTTCAAAAATGGAAAAAAAAAACAAAAAAACAAAAGCGAAACAAAACAAAAACATTTTGACTGTCCTTAAGCACTTTT
The DNA here is from genome assembly GCF_016906955.1 of Phacochoerus africanus. Lineage (NCBI taxonomy): Eukaryota > Metazoa > Chordata > Mammalia > Artiodactyla > Suidae > Phacochoerus > Phacochoerus africanus. The sequence goes on from NC_062546.1 coordinate 95,979,741, forward strand.
AGTAGATAGTGATGTCAAATAGTACTTAGAGGATTTTTCATTTGACAGGTTTTCAGCTAAAGAGAAGGCATCCATAAATTTTTGAGAAAATGTTCTGAGGAAACAACATCAATCAAGTTTAATTATCTTGGGTTGATTATTTTTCTAGCAATGATCAAAGCAATATATTCAATGGAATTTCCATAATTAACTTTAAAATATTAAACCTTTGAGATTTTATTTTGCTCAAACCTCCTGTGTAAAACATTTTCTTAGTCACTCCCAGACACACACACACAAAATTTCTACAAAAAAAAAAAAAAAAGAATGAATAGCCTCACATCAATATAGGCCAAGTCTGGCTGCCAAATTAGTTACAAAAACTTTTTGTTTTTCAGGGTCTTGGGGATCTTAGAATTAGAATTGACCTATACAGTTCTTTTGTAAACTATTACGCCTACACAGATCAAAAACCATAAAAATTACCAGATGCAAGCTGGGTCACAATATCAGAATCACCCGGGAGGACTTTTTCAAATCACAAAATCTTTCCTTATGAAGATTCCCCGTTTCCCTAGTAGCTAGTATTAGAAAGCCACCGCAACAGACTGTAGTATTGATTGGGCTGGAAAAGGTAAGCTGGAAATAGAAATAAACCAAGCATGGAGATTTTTAGAATTCCAATGTAAATAAAACAATCTGGAAATCTTTGGAGTTTGTAAAAATATTTTACTTCATGCATTAAGAAATATCTCAAAAAGAAACAGACAAAAAGAGCACCAACATTACTTTAAAAACTGCTGTTTCCCAAATTATAATCCCCTTGGAAAGTTCATCCATTCTATTAACTCAAAGTGTAGTCACTACTAATTAGCACATATCACATGCAGGGCCCTGTGCATTCCAGGTAATACCAGGAATGAGGCTTAGGCTTGGAGAGGTAGATGGGACTCTGAGTTTAGATTTTATCTTACAGAGGACAACAAAAAATTCTGAGTAGGGGTATATAAAGGGGTATATATGAGATGTGCATGTCAGATCACCCTGGCTATGGTACAGAGGAGGGTCAAAAAGGGCAAAACGAGTGGCAGAATGCACTTTAAGAGACTATTGTAAAAGTCCAGACAAGACATGATGACCTTTTAAAATCAACCGCATGATTTCAAAAGTTGTGATCAAGCTTCACATTGCCAAGCTGACGCTCAAGTGTTGACAGGGCTACAGCAAGGGAAATCAGGGTAGAAAGGAAAACTCAGCAGTGATGATGAGAGGCAACCTGGGCAGTCAATAGAAAATGATAGCCACAGTGTATAGGAGCCAGCAACAGGCAGTGATCCAGGCAAGCAGAGCCTTAGCTGTAGAGGTCAGATAAGCAGGTGCTATACCAGCAGCCAGGAAAAACACATTAGGGAAACATGTCTAATTTCATGGTTCTTGATGAAAGGCTTAGAGCAGATAGAGAGCTCCAGCTCAAGCCTGGAGTTCAAGAATTCAAAAATAGGAGACAAAAAATAGGACAGCAGCAGAAAAGATACAGATTCTGGACTCAAATTAACCTACTTTCAAAACCTAAATCTGATGTTCTAGCTGTGAAAGTCTGGACAACTCAGTTTTGTGAGCCTCAGCTTTTTCATCTATAAAAAGGGGATAACACTCCCTACTCCACAGGGTTGCTAGGAGAATTAAATGAGATATCATACATTAAAAATCCAATCAAGTTCAATGAATATTAGTTTTGTTCCTTTCTCTTTTTCTTCTAAAAACAGAAGCTACTGAAATTTTCATCTAAGCTACTGAAATAAGGAAGTCTTTTTTGTTTGGCCATAAAATCTGAAAGGTTTATCCAACTAGGCATCAGAGGACTTCAGGCGAAGAAAGTAAGGCAGGTCATTAATGCAAAATGCCTCATGGGAGTTCTAGTACACAGAGGTGAAAGTAAATGAGTTACACAAGTAAAAGGGCCTAAAAAGCTGAGGTAGAGTAAAAATTTAAATAATTAGAATCAGCCCACACGATAGAACATGTCACTACATTAAAAAAAGGAGGGGAAAAAGTGGGGAGCTTTCTGCATAATGAAGTCAAAAGAGATCCAAGGTATATTTTAAACGAAACAATTTCTACATAAAGCATTAATATAGTATGCTACCTTCTACACAGAAAGGTAGGAGGAAAACAGTAATTTACATTTGTATTTTATTTCTATTTGCATAAATACTGGTAAAATATACAAAACCCCAAAGTGGTTACCTACAGAGAGCAGGGAAGGGAGGGATAGACAGAGACTGTAGTATTGAGACTACTCCATATATGCCTTTTTGTATTATTTTGAAATGTAAACCAAGTAGCCACCCTTAAGTGTCTGACAAAAAGACAAGATATAAATTCAATTAATAATAAAATAAGATTAACAGTGACCCTGAATAACTCCAAAACTCACCATAAGATGGCAATCATTTGAAATGGGGACAGGGAGCTGACCCCAATACCTAGCAAAGTTCATTCAGGACATTTTGTTTATAGTATGTGTTGCTACATAGTTTCAACTTACCCATCTTTCAAATTACCACTATGGTTTTTTTCTCTTAATCCCCCATAGTGTTAAGGCATATGTAACCTTTAAAAATCTGTCCCCTATTCCTCCATCACCTAAGAGATCTTCCTTCTTCCCATTATGACCAAATTTCTTAGCATTGTCTAGGCTATATTCATTGCATGTCTAGTTTCATCAATTCAGTTTATCACACCTCTCTACTGTAACTCATCTGCTACAATGAATCTCAAACTTTTCTATATCTCAGAATAACTGTAGCAGCAGCAGCAGCAGCATTTAAGCAGATTTCCCCCCGTGATCACCTTCCTATTCCTCACCCACCCTTTTAAAAATCTTCACAGTCTGAGATGAAACCTGCAGAATTGACATTTTTTTTTAGTATCTCATTGGATTCTGATATAGGTGGCCCCTGAACATAGTTGAAAACCAACTAGTTAATGTCATAATAAGTTTCCAAGAGTCAAATTTCAAAGCACTTTCATTTTCATCTCTCTCCACAGCATTTGACACTTTCTTGAAACTCCTTCGTGTCTCACCTTCCTCCACACAACCAGACTCTCACCACCATTCAAGTTCTTCACTGGCCTCTTCACTTCTGAGAGCCCTTAACCTTTAAATGATGCTAGCTGGGGCCCTGTCAGTGGCACTCTTCCTAACTTTACACACACTTCATAAGCAGTAACAGTAGCAATCACATCCACTGCTTTCACACCTATACAACCCTAAATTCTGACACTCTGAATTCCCGACTATTTTCAGGAAGTCAGAGGCTACGGTAGTCAGTAGCGGGAGGAGGCAGTTGTTTCGGCGTTATGCACAGCTGTATTTATTTGTTTTACTATCTACATGGCAATACATCCAAAGTGACACACCTTTCTTTGTTATTCTTTAAACTGGGGATAACACCCTTCTAACAAATTTTTGTTTGGATTAAATGAGGGAAATAAAGAAAATCAGGATTCCTTGGGGAAAATGAATGATTCCAGGGCTGGGACTAGGAAAGCACAAAAAGAATCTGGAACATCTTGTTGGGCCAGAAAGTAAGGAAATACTCAAAAGATGGGGATGTGTCAAAAAGGCTTGGGATTTGGCACAACATTGTAAATCAACTATACTTTAATTTAAAAAAAGAAAGAAAGAAAAGACATGGGAGCCATCTTGAAGGCGCTCCCACTAGCCAAATCTAGGTCCATTTAAGCATCAAAATAAAATTTAAAATGATAATAATAAAACCCATTGAATAGGAATAGAAATCCACGAGTATATATGTAAATAATGTAAATGAATGAATAAGGAAATAAATGAAAGAAAGGAAACTATTTTCAGTAGAAAATCAATTAATAAATGGAGGTGGCAACCTTGATAGCAGTGGCTGATCTAGGCAGGTGTCATTAGTGGACCTAAAGGGTGGTGGGCAGAGGTCTGATAAGGAACAGAACATTTACGAAGTCTTAGAAATGTTCCCATGAAAGAATTACCAATTACAAGAAGAAAAATGATTACTTTATAACAGAGAAACCCAACTGACATGAACTTGACAAGGTTTCAAGGTTAAACACAGGCAAACTGTGTGTGTGCTACACTAAGAGCACAGGATTCCTATTGTATTCCTGGCAACAATGCACTCAGTCCGCATTATGAGCAACTCCTGGATGGACCAAAGTTAAGGAATCTTACAGAACAAAAAAAGTCAAGGCCACAAAGGACAGAAAAATACTGTGAAACTGTTCCAAACCGAAGGAGACTAAAAAACAGTTAAACGCAATGTGTGGTCCTGAAACAAATCTTGGACCAAAATGGAAAGAAAGACACTGTTGGACAGTTGGAAAACTCTGAACGGCATCTGGGGTTTGAAGGTAGTGTATCAGTGTTGATTTCCTAATTCAGGGGTTATGTAAGAGACTGTCTATGTTTTGATAAAAACACACTAGATTATTTAGGACTGAAGAGCGTCAGGTCTGCAACTGGCTCTGCAATGGTTCGGAAAAAGTCAATTAGATGAGAAATGGTGCATTCGTCTGAAATGGTTGGCAGTAGAGATAAAAATGAGAGAACAGAGGAGTTTCTGCTGTGTTTCAGCAGAAACAAACCCAACTAGGATCCAGGAGGATGTGGTTTCGATTCCTGGCCTACTCAGTGGGTTAAGGATCTGGCATTGCCATGAGCTGTGGTGCAGGTCACAGATGTAGCTCAGATCTAGTGTGGCTGTGGCGTAGGTTAGCAGCTGCAGCTCTGATACCATCCCTAGCTTGGGAACTTCCATATGCTGCAAGCACAGCCCTGAAAAGCAAAAAAAAAAAAAAAAAGTGAGAAAGAGAGAGAGCAGAAACATGATGAGAATCCAATAATAAAGGAAGAAAAGGGTCAAAATAATGTCGAGGTTCCTTCTTTGGGCATCTGAAAGGGAAGGCCTGATTGCACCAGCCACAATGAACCAAGCACAAGATGTCACACTCTTACTTTCTGTATATACACAGTATAGATAAAGCACAATGCTAAAAACTGGTTGAAGTTCATGTGTGGGAACATGAGGGCTTATAGGAAATCTCTGTACCTTTCCCTGAATCTTGCTGTGAAACCAAAAGTATCCTAAGAAATAAAGTCTTACAAAAAATATTTTTTAAGTTGCAAGAATAATTCAAAGAAAAAGAAATTCTCTGATGGGTATCCCAGAGCTCTTCACACTGTTCTTGCAACTTTTGTGTATGTTTGAAATTATTTCAAAATAAAATTTAAAAATTCAATGAGAACTTATGATAACTTTGGTGCCGAGCGAAACAATGGTTCACTGTAGCTACTCAATATAAATTATTTGGTCTTTCCTTTCCAGTTGCCCAAAGAAGAAATTTTAGCATCAACATCAACTCTTTTCTTCTTTCCTCCTATATCCAAATGGACTTTCAGTTCTCCTGAAACTACCTAATCAGTTTTTAGTTCTAGGCCTACAGCCTCATCTTTATTTCCTCATTTCTGGTTCTTACCTCTCATCTGGACCACTGCAAGAGCATCCTAACTGGTCTCTCTGCTCTTCCTAACCTCATCTTTGCATTATTTTTACATATCCTTTCATCATTATCCAGAAGTCAGGAGTTAGCTTTCAAATCTTACATCTAATCTTATCATTCCCTTATTTAAATATATATAATTGCTCCCCAATGTAAATCCTGGTTTCTCCAACAGGCAGACAAAATACTCCTGCAGAGCACTAGCCAGGCAGGGTCACCAAAAAGATACTTCACATACACACAAAGCAGTTAAGTAGTAATTACTGGGGAGAGGGAGAGGAGAGAGGGGAGAAAAAAAGGACTTTGACTCAACTTTATGTTTATTTTATTTTATTTTTTGCTTTTTAGGGCCTCACTTTTGGCATATGGAAGTTCCCAGACTAGGGGTCAAATTGGAGCTTGCAGCTGCCACCCTATGCCACAGCCATGGCAACACAGGATCTGAGCTGCATCTGCAACCTACACCACAGCTCACGGCAACACTGGATCCTTAACCAGCTAAGCTAGGCCAGGGATGGAACTGTCATGCTCATGGATACTAGTTGGGTTCGTAACCCGATGAGCCACAAGAGGAACTCCTCTTTATGTTTATTTAAAGTTTGGTATTGGTTTTATTTTGTATTACATACTGAGAATGCCAGGAGGTGAATAGTTACCATAAACTTTTCAATACTAAGAACCTCTAAAACAGTGCTTTTCACAATGCTTTTCTTAACTTGGCAACAAAGAAAATAATTTTTATTGCACTAGGACAAGCCAAGAAGCCTTTTCTAGGTTAAAAGAAACCATCCTGGGGGCTCCAATATGTCTGGTTCCATATGCTGACAGGTATCTTGTTCTCTGGTCCAGAGGAAAGCCGTTCATGGTACCTCAGTTGAGAAACTCTAAAGGCCTTAATATGATTGCATTCATAGCCCAAACAAGGACCTTCACAAGGTTTTATCTCCTATCATAGTCAATACACATATACAACCACACAGATTTACACACAAAATCAGATATCAATACCCATCTCATTGACAGAGATAGACCATTTCCCTAAACACACATTTCCTTTCATGCTTGTCGTTTTGGACATGCTGTTCTCTCTACTCAGATCAGTTCCAACTCATCTTCCAAGACTCTGCTCAAATGCCACTTCTCCTTTCCCCCAGATCTTATTACACTTGTCACTCTGAATTATAATTGTTTGTTGACATATGCTACCACCCTAGAATTTGAGCTCAAGGACAAGAATCATGTCTTATTTACTGGTATACCAGTAATCCCTATAACATTCACCCAAATGTCTGTTTAATTAACACACAAATGAATGTTCACTACATCATTCCCCAATAAACTAAATTTTTCAAAATACATTAACTAAAACAATGAAGTATAATTTTATAAACAAATTAGCATTTCTTTCCAAAACAAGAATGCCTATTGTTCCGGAAGAGAACTGGCATACAAATACTCATACTACTGGACCATTATCCCAGTCCCAGAGTTGTGGACTGAGGAAACAGATATACAAACAAGCTAAAACCACAAAGGTACTCACTGAGGATTAAAACAGTGGAAACTTTAGAACAACTAAAATATTTAATGAAAGGTAAATGTTAAATCACTTAATCATAAATCACCTAAATGTCTAAGCCATTTAAATTATATTCATGATGATGGGAATGGGAAAATAATACCAATTACCCTTTATTGATCATCTCATATTTAAAGATACTAAATGCTTTATATACCTTATCCTAACCCTCACAACAATTCAAGGGCCAGGTATTATTACACTAATTTCATAGACAAGAAAGTAAGCACAGGGAGTTCCCTGGGGGTCTAGAGGGTTAAGGATCTGGTGTTGTCACTGCTGTGGTATAGGTTCAATCCTTAGCCCCAGAACCTCTGCACAGTGTGGCTGCAGCCAAAAAGAAAAAAAAAGGAAAAAAAGAAAAAGACCGGAAAAAAGGAGGAAAGAAAAGAAAGAAGGAAGGGCAAGCAAACAAGCACAGAGGTTACAGAGTTTGCCCAAGGTTTTTGAGATCAGATGCCAACCCACTTCACCCCAAAGTCTGTCAGCTTTTCCCTACACTGTACTTCCTCTGCTATACAATGTTACCAATATACTAAACTCAAAATTATTATCTCTACCATACAACTTTATTAAAAAAAAAAAAGAATACTGACAAAGGCCTGGAAGGAAACAAAAATATCTACTAGAGTGGTGATTAAGGATGAATGTTGTTACAGTATTATATTTCATTTTTTTTATTAGCAACTTTTTAAAGCAGAAGTGCTGAGCAGTGGACTAAACTCAGAAGGCAATACAAAAGAAACAATGCTCATTTTTAATTTTTTTACTTTTTCATTAAGGACACAGAGTAGGTAACATAAAAAGAAAGATATACTTAACTATATCTAAACAATCATATACTAACTCCAAAGTACTTATTACCAGGATTCAAAAGCTGATCATTATGACTGCATTAAGCAGCATTCTTTCAGAAAAAGGTGAATTTTGTGGAAGACTTAAAGAGGAGGCACATGGACTGGAGATAGGAATGTTTAAAATGAAGAAACAGTGAGTTCCCCGTTGTGGTGCAGTGGTTAATGAATCTGACTAGGAACCATGAGGTGGCAGGTTCTATCCCTGGCCTCGCTCAGTGGGTTAAGGATCCAGTGTTGCTGTGAGCTGCGGTGTAGGTCACAGATGTGGCTCGGATCCCTCGTTGCTGTGGCTCTGGCATAGGCTGGCAGCTACAGCTCCAATTTGACCCCTAGCCTGGGAACCTCCATATGCCTCGGGAGCAGCCTTAGAAAAGGCAAAAAGACAAAAAAATAAAATAAAATAAAATAGAATGAAGAAACAAAGGCAGGGGGTAGGGGAATGCTTTTTTTTTTAAGGAAGAATGAAAAACAGGGTTAGTGAGACGAAGTTGGTGGAAAATCTCTAAGGCCAAGCAAACAAGTTTGGAATTAATTTGATAAGCAACAGGGAACTGTAATATATTCTCAAATGGGAAGTGGCATGCTGAAAATAGGATCATTAAAGATTCAAACTTTGTTCCAAGGTAAAGTACTACCTTTGGTTACACAATGTTTTTGCCAAACAACCGAGGGGAAAATAATCCATTATCCTTTATGTGTGCTTTACACATACTCTTTTCAAAAAGAGAGACTGACTAAGCAAACAAAAATCTTTATATAAGGAGTGGGGTTCTTTCAGATATAAATGCCACTGTACATTTTAACAAGAATCGTAGAACTCTAGGGCAAGAAGGGATGCTGAAGATAATCTTTAAGTAATAACGTCTTCTCATTTCACAAGGGATTAACTTGAGGCTCAAGAACTAAGTAACTTGCCTAATGTCATATATAAGTTAGTTCAAATATCAAAACTCAATAATTCAATATCAAAACTCAGATTTTCTAGGCACAAGATCTAAAAGTTGTGCTGTCTGATATTATAGATAACTAGCATCTGGTTATTTAAATTGAATCTGATTAAAATTCAATACAATTTAAAATTCAGTTTCTCAGGCATGACAGTCAAATTTCTAGTGCTCCATGCCACACATGGTTAATGGCTACCATATCTGACAGTACTGCCACTGCTGCAGAAAGTTTAATTGAACAGCAAGACCTGAAGAATAAGCTTCAGAGTCAGACGGACCTAGTTTGAACTCAAGTGATTAGCAGTGTGATCCTAGACAAGTTATTTAATTTCTCTTGGCCCCCATTTGGGAGAAGGGAGCGGGAAGTAGGGGGTTAATAATACCTACCTCACAAAGTATACTTGACGACTCTGTGGGTTAACACAAAAAGCCCCCTGACATTGTCTGGCACATAAGAGATAATAAACACTTCCCTTCTGAATCCTTTTATTCTTTCCACTTCTCTATAAAAACTCCTTGTTAAAAGATACAAACACAATAACTCACCCAAATCATTATCTTCCCTGAAAGGTAATCCACAGTACCTAATTTTCATTTTGTTCCCACCAACTCCTTCAAATACATGTACCTCTCTTCCAGTGTTTCGGCTTAGTAACAATGAAAATGAAGAATAAATGTAGGGGGGAACTGCCTCTAATAAAATGGAGGAGAATGCAATAAATTTCCTCGCTCGTTTCCCACCCTATTTTAAATATGACTGTACTTTATGATCGTGCAAAGGAAAAGAGATAAATCACAGTGCTCCTAGATTCTGTACTTCCACACCAATAAAGAAGATTTTACAATATTGCTACACTGTATTCCTTCTCACCATCTGTGCTACTAATTGAATGTTAAATGAAGAAATAACACCTTCTTCCTACAGCACTTTTCTGGTAAACAATAAAAAGGATTTCTAGAATGGTAAACCAATCTTCAAGACTTCACAGCTGAATCGAGTACAATGACAAATTTGACAAATCTAGACTACAGCATATAAAAAACTTCCTAACATGCATGCTGTTACTCGGAAAAACAACAAAAATCAACTCAAGTTTGTAACTGGTGAACTGCTGCCAATACTAAATTTTACTTAGAAGCAATAATTCATACTTAGTCACATTAAGTCACAAAGACTTGTCATTTCTAGTGAGGTTGCCAAATTTTACATTCCTAATAACCAGCAATTAAAAGAGAATTTTTAAACATTTGTCTTTAAACTTCCACCAAACAAGATTTCTACATATTTTTTAAAGCTTTCTTGTAGTTTAAACTCGGGGGGTGAGGGGGAAAGTTCTCTCAATAACAGCTAATAACAGTGTCTCCTTGAAGTTTTCTGGCATTCTTACCTTGTTCCTTAAAGATAATTTACTCAAAAACATGACCACTGACACCTCCTCAAAAAGCTCAGAATAAGTCATAAATGAATACTAAACAGGTAACACTGCACATTGTACTGTCACACTACAGTTTAAATTAATTATGATTAATAGACAAAACTAAAATATTTCAAATATACACATCAGAGTTTAGTATATCTATGGGGAGGGAAGTCACATAAGTTAAAAAAAAAATTTAAAAAGCACTGCAGTAAGTTTTTACTATCCCACATGAAGTACTTTATACATTAAAGTTAGGATTCTATGGCCTGTAACTGATGAAATCTAATTGTGAAAGCCTATAATTTTTTTAAAGTCCTTCAATACATTGTACATTGGTCACAGTAGAACAGTTCAAATGAATTTTCCTGAGGCTGCATTCTAAGTACATCTGACCCAGAAAGTATTTTTAGCAAGTGTGTTCAATCAATGCTGGTTTTATGCCTAGCCTAAATTAGAAATTGGGTGTCACAAATTTAAAGTAACAAAGTTACAAAGGCCATTTTAAAAGATATTCAATTAGAAAATAAGGGGAAACCACAAGTTTTAAACAACTTAGTGCCCATAGCCCAGAATCTAAGCAGGTAAGAAAACAGGCAATAAGAAAGTCACATCCTCATCCATGACTACTTTTGAGGAAACTGTGATTTTTAAACTTAAACTTTAACCTAGTCAATTAATATTAATGAAACTACAAAATGGTCACCGCTGCCAAATGTTTAAAACTGATTAGCTGAATCACAGATATTCCCATAGACAAAAAAAAAGACCATGATTCTCTTCTTATAAACCATTAAAGATCATGATATTGTCATACACATGTTTTGACAAAAAACTGTAACAGATCATGTGTGCCATTAAAAAAAAAGAAAGATCCAGAGAGAGACATAAAAATAGCATTGGTGGTAACTGGAGCATAAATTTTGTCTGACAAAATCAGTGGATCCCACAGTATTTTGTCAGACTAAATTTACTCTCTTATTATGAGTTAGTAAAGAAGTTCTGTCTGATAAACTTTTGCTTTCAAGTAAGTCTTTTTAAAAATGTGTATGTTGAATATGCCAAATTTAACTGATATAATATCTAGCTCTATCCCCTTTAAGCACACTTAAGAGCTCTGAATAATCATTTATTTTAAGGTCATCTCCTCCCCACCCCCTTAAAAAAATGAAAAATAATTTTTTTCTCTGGCAGGTTAAGATTCAAAAATCAGGATTAAAAAATACCCTGGTTTTACTGTTCCACAGTCGTCTTCTTATTCAAATCATCTTTTACAAATCGGATACTTTGGCTTTAGGGGTTTTTTCCCTCCATCAACATGGTTTAAACTGGACTGTTTCAACTGTCAGCTCTGGTCACAAAAAAACCTAATACTACCCCAATCTCGGATTCTAAAAGCAGTTGGTATACTGCAGATGTCCAGGTTCTCCGAGAAAAAGCGCTTGAAAATTCTACAAATCGGAGTGCCCATTGTGGTCACTATATAATACCTCCCAGGCATTAAGTCTCCCTTCTAAGTTTCGCAGAACCCATCCATACATATATCTATGCAATTGTAAACTGCTTCATTTTAAGGAAACCCTGGGGAACGCACCCGTACCTCTATTCTGTTAAACTCAACTTTTTTTTTTCCGGGCCAACTACAGATTTCCTTAATACAAGTAGGCATCAGTAGATCTATAAAAGGCTTGAAACTTCAATGGTAGGGACTGTAAGCCCATACAGCACGCAGAAAGCGCTCATAGGACCCAATTTATTAAAATAAAAAAAAATCATACCAGCAATGGAAAACTCGGAAGATTCCAAAACCTCACCTAGAGTTTAGATGCCGTGGAACATTCCATCTCCGCACCTATTCCATCCCTTCTCCCTTGGCTCAACCACAACAGACATTCCAACTAAACCCCCCAGGAGCTCGGAAAGCAGGAGTCCCGAGAAGAAAGGGAGGAGGCAGGAAGCATCCTTTTCCCTTACTTTGGCATCAACCTCGCATCTCCAGCTGGCCCTAACTGACTTGCCCCTACGAGCCCCAAGAGCCGCAGGTGACAGCCTCGCGTATCGCGCAGGGCCGAACGGCCGGCAGGGCTACGGGAGCCTCTTACCTTCGTATCCCAGCCGCGTCCTCCCGGCTGGAGAAGAAAAGCCCGGAGGCCCGGCTGCGCCGCCCCCAGGGCTCCCTCAGCGCCCCCCCAGGAGCCGGCGCCGCAGCGGCCGCGCCACGGCCCCGAGCCGCCGGCACCACCTCATACTGCGGGGCGGCCGCGCGCTCTCCCACCTCCCTGCGGGGATGAGCTAATCCGACCCCGCCACACTGCCGTGGGGGAGGGGAGCCCCGGAGCGGGGCCCGGAATCCGGCCCCTGGGGACCCTGGAGTCCTGAGCGAACAATGTGGGGGCCGAGAGGAGCGGAACTGCGTGCGGCGCTGCGCGAGCGGGCAGGCAATCCCGGGCAGCGTTTGTGTGTGAGAGTGCAATGGGAGCTCAGTGCCTCCCGCCTCCTCCGCCTCCTCCTCCTCTTCCTCCTCCTCCTCCTCCGTCTCCTCCTCCTCCCTCAAGCACACCCCGTCTCCCAGGCCACAGCATAGCAACCGAACATGGCGGCTGCGCAGACGCCGCCAGTCAGCAGCCAGGAATGGCGGTGGCGGCCACTGGAGGCGATCTCGCGAGAGACGAGGCCAAGCCCCTTCCCCGCCAGCACCGGCTGGAAGATGTTACACCAGCCCGAGAGCCGGGGGACGCGCAGGTGCGAGGGAGGCCGGACCTGGGTAGGTAGGGAGGAGGGGCGGGGCTCTGAGGCCCCGCGGCCCCGCGGCAATTGGTTACTGGAACCGCGACCCCAGCTGGACCCACTGACGTAAGGGATCGCCCGAAGGGGCAAAAAGAAAAACCGGACCTCTCGGCCCCAGGTTGTACTAACTTAAGTTTAAAAGAGAATATAGGTTTTAGGATGCAGTTTTGAATCATTTCCTCTCCTAAATACCGACCCTGAAACAAAGAACAAACAACGTTCACTTATAAAACAGACGTTTGGGTGTCTCTGTGTGCCAGGAACGATGTACTTTTAAAAACTGAATTAATTCGTCCTAACCAAACGTATGAAGTGAGCGTTACCACGCCAGGGTTTGTAGCCTGGTGCATTCTAACATCCTACTGACTGCACATACTTATTGGCGATGAGACATGACTATGGGCGGCCGCGTGGAGGGGGAGGGGTTGTTAGCCAAATGATGGGAGGAAGAATTTGGAAACTGCTACATTTCCTTTTTGCATTCTTTTTTGTCAGAGTTCTTTCCTGTCGTCTGGCACCTTCTTGCTCTTCCTTGCTCTTAGCCGCAGCGCCCCCACCAGAACCGGCCTGCCTAAAAACCTTTCAAAAATCACTTTCTCTCCAAGCCGACAAAATGCTCATTTACTGATGAGGGGTGGTTTTTGCAAGGTGAAATCTGGCACATTTCTACAAATCCTTGAAAGACAGCAATTTCTAATGACCATCTTCTCCTTTGCACCCCAGTTCAGTTTTTCCATTTTGTTTTTTCTTTTTAGGGCCACACCCGCAGCATTTGGAAATTCCCAGGCTAGGGGTGGAATCAGAGTTACAGCTGCCGGCCTACACCACAGCCACGCCAGATCTGAGCCATGTCTGCGACCTACACCACAGCTCACAGCAACACAGGACCCCTAACCCGTTGAGTGAGACCAGGGATTGAACCCAAATCCTCATGGATCCTAGTCGGGTTCATTAACCGCTGAGCCACAAAGGGAACTCCGAGTTTTTCCATTTTTAAAAAGACAACTTGCCAGTCCCTGTTTTTCTGCGCTACCTCTTCCACTTAGTTTCCTTCTGAGAGCTTAGTTCCAGCCAGTGCTCATTCATCCTTCCCTGACAGGCTTTCCTGCCTGTTTCTCCATTTTCTGTGCCTAAGATCCTGTCCTCCCTCTATTGAAATGCTCTTCACTTCATCTCCGCCTAGCAACACTCAGTCATCTTGCAGCCACACATCACAGAGGACTTACACCTGAAGAATTTCTTCCTCCTTTGACATTGATACTTCTAGATCATACACCTCCCTTTCTCTTATCACAGTGAACATTTGATTATGGGATACCTGTCCCTGCATGGGCCACTTCTCCATTGTAAGCTACTGGAGGGCAAGGACCTTGACTGAGTCATCTTTGTGTCCCCTCTAATGCCTGATGACAGTGACATTGCCTGGTGTCAGAAAAATCTGTTGAAAGAATCAAGGGCTTAAATATTATATTGAGGGGAGTTCAAAAAGTTACTTGATGCAGAGCCGGCTCTTACCCAGCTTCACATCTGGTAAATTGCTGTGTCTCTGAGTGAGACTAGTCTGGTCCAAATGTGTCCTTATTGATTCCCTGTAGAGCCTTGCAACTAGTCCTCCAACTAATTTTCCTATTTCCAGACCTTCTCCCTCAGCCCATTCTTCCTACCCTCAACCATAAACTCTAGTGACCTTTTATGCAAATATAAATCTCACCTTTAATATAAATACAGCTGGAGCCTCAATGTTGGAGGGGCAGGAAGAGGACACACTTTCTTTAGGGAAACTCCACAGGGTGAGTCCTTTAAGTGAACGGATGTACTCTTCATGTATACCTACAATTCTTTAGGAAAATTGTGAAGAAACTTTTTAAAAGTTGAGATATAATTTCTATGCCATGGTGCTTTTTGGTATATTTGTGAAGTTGTGCAGCCATGACCACTACCTAATTCCAGAACATTTTAATCACCCCAAAATGAAATCCCATACCCAGGAGCAGGCACTCTTCCTTCCCTCTTCCCCAACCCCCTGACAACCACCAATCTACTTTCTGTCTCTATGGATTTGCCTACTCTGGACATTTGGTGTAAAAGGAGTCGTACCTCCAAGGTCTCTATGAAAATATTTATTACCTTTATTTCAGTTATAATCTTTAAAATATCAATATATGCCCATTCTGGATCATCTTGATAACCACCTTGTAACCAAACACTGCCACTTGATTTTGCATTTGGCACCAAGAACTATAACTTACACTTTCTTGGGCTAATGAGAAAAAAAATTGAATCCTTTAGCTAGATGAAGGTTAAGCGTTCTCATGGCACACTGTACAAAAGTTTCACAGAAATTTAAATAGAGAAGAATACTGGAGAGTTCCCACTCTCCAGAGGGCACAGCACGTTGAGGATCCAGCATTGCTGAAGATGCAGCTTGGATTTGATCCCTGGCCTGGGAACTTCCATATGCTGCAGGTGCAGCCATTCAAAATAAATAAATTAAAAAATGGGATTATTAAATCAACTATAAGCATGCCTTAAAAAGCACATACCATAGCAGTGAGTTCCATAGTCTCCTCACAAAGGGCAATTTAATTTCACCAAAACAACATCATTTGTATTATATACCGAACATTCATTGAATTTTCAATCTTGTTAAATTAATGTGAAAATTGTTTTCATTTATGAACGTACAGGAGATCTGAGAATAAGAACTTTATACCTGATCTTATGATTACACATAATCAAGATCCATAATCTGGAGTTCCCATCGTGGCTCAGTGGTTAACGAATCCGACTAGGAACCGTGAGGTTGAGGGCTCGATCCCTGGCCTCACTCAGTGGGTTAAGGATCCAGCGTTGCCGTGAGCTGTGGTGTAGGTTGCAGATGCGGCTCGGATCTGGCGTTGCTGTGGCTGTGGTATGGGCTGGCAGCTGTAGCTCCTGTTCAACCCCTAGCCTGGGAACCTCCATATGCCGTGAGAGCCACCCTAGAAAAGGCAAAAAGACAAAAAAAAAGAAAAAAAAGAAAGAAAGAAAGAAAAGAAAAGAAACCTAATCTAAATGATTTAATTTAGCACTAAATGAAATGAGAGTTTGCAAGATTTTTTTTCACATAAAAGTGGCCTCAAACGTTGCTAGATATGGGCAGACACTGCTGTGGACTGTGATTTTTTTTTTCCCCTTTGTCTGTGCCTTCCCTTGGCTGTGCTTTGGGAGAGTAAAAACAAGGGTTGTGTCCACACTTGGAGGGTGTTGGCAGAGAGGCCTAGTGGCCTTGCAGTGTCTGATTGCCTCCCAACCCCGGGTAGCTGTAGCCAGAAAGGAAAAGACATTTGTTCTGGCTTGCGTGCCAACCCAGGCTGCCTGGGCTGGGGCAGTGACCTTTGGCAGCCGCAAGGCAACAGAGAAGAAGCTTTGATCAGGCGTTGTGGCCAAATGACCAGCCATCATGCCTGACCCCGACAACTCCCTGCTCCATACCCCATCCCACATACCACCCCCCGCGCCGACACACCCCTCCATCAGCAAGTTGGGGGAGCTCCTTTTGGAAAAATGATAAACCCTTGGATCACTGAGGATCTGTAAGGAGGACAATTCTGAAGGAAATCTGGAGTCAGCTTGCTACGTCCAAATCAGAGTGGTATGAGGTTTTGTTGTTTTGTTTTGTTAATTCTTAGGTCTTCACGTGCAGCATATGGAAGTTTCCAGGCTAGAAGTCAAATTGGAGCTGCAGCTACATCACAGCCACAGCCACACAGGATCCAAACCGTATCTGTGACCTACACCGAAGCTCGCAGCAACACCGAATCCTTAACCCACTGAGTGAGACAAGGAGTCAAACACAAGTCCTCATGGATACTAGCCAGATTCGTTCATATGGAAGTTCCCAGGCTAGGGGGTGAGTTGGAGCTACAGCTGTCAGCCTACATCACAGCCACAGCAACGTTGGATCCTTAACCCACTGAGCGAGGTCAGGGATCAAACCTAAATCCTCGTGAATTCCCTAAATTCTAAATTTGATTTGGGAATTTTTTGGTGTATGCCACAGAGCTATTTATTCCATCTCTGTTTTTGTTTCCTACTGCTTCTGGAACAAAGTACCACAACTTTAGTGTCTTTACACCACAGATTTATTACATTACAGATCTGGATGTAAGAAGTCCAAAATGGATTGACAGAGGAGATGGGATGAAGATGGTGGAATAGAAGGAATGGAGATCAACCTCTTTCCTAAAAATGATAAAATCTACAACCAAATGCTAAGAAATCTTCAACCAAATGGACCAAAACCTTTCAAAAAGATATCCTACTCCAGAAGACAAAGAGGAGGCCATATCAAGAGTGGTACAAAATTGAATTGTTAAAAATATCTGAGAATTAGAGACAGTCTAAAACAGCAATAAAGTAAAAATGTTATCATACTACATTTTTTCTTAGTATTAAAAAATGGAATTGCTTATTCAAATGATTTAAAATCATTTGCTTAATAGAAATAATTTTTACATGATAAGAATAAAGTAGCAGAATGATCAGCATGTAATTATTGTCTCATCGTCGTCATCAACATTGATGCTATTGAGTGCTAGCTTTGTGCCAGGCATTGAGAACAATGTTCTAAAAAGCATGATTCCAGTTGTCAAGAAGAGAAAGACAAATACCATATGATATCACTTATATCAGGAATCTAATATACGGCACAAATGAACCTTTCCACAGAAAAGAAACTCACGGACTTGGAGAACAGATTTGTGGTTGCCAAGGGGGAGGAGTGGGATGGACTGGGAGTCTGGGGTTAATAGATGCAAACAACTGCATGTGGAGTGGATAAGCAATGTGATCCTGCTGTGAAGCACAAGGAACTATATCTGGTCACATGATGGAGGATAATGTGAGAAAAAGAATATCTCTATGTATGATGGGGTCACTTTGCTGTACAGTAGAAATTGACCGAACACTGTAAATCAACTATAATGGAAAAAATAAAAATCATTAAAAAAAAATGGATTGACAGGCTGGGTGCCTCTGGAGAGTCCGGGGGCCAATCTCTTTCCTTGCCTTTTCCAGTTTCTGGAAGCCATGTGGCCCCTACTCCATCTTGAAACACAGCAGCCTCGCATCTGCAGGTCTCTCTGTGTCTTATTACCTTCTGTGCCTCTCAGGACCCTCTTATAGGGACCCTTGTGGTTACACTGGGTCCACCCACATAACCCAGGACAGTCTCCCCATTTCAAGGTCCTTCATTCAAGCACATCAGCAAAGTCTCTCAGCCATGCCAGCTACCATAGTCACACAGTCACCCTGGGCTTGAAGGTGTCAGCATCTTTGTAAACATGACTCTCTGTGCCATAGTCTCTAATATCAAGCTTTTTAGCTGATAGAATTTCTCACAAGTTACAATATCTGAAAGAGTTCGTTGCTTCTCCTGACTTATTTTTCCAAGATGAACATATTTTTAATCATATGAATTTAAAATAGATGAGCCCTAGCTTGTGACTAAAATATTAATTTATATCAATAGCCTATGTGGTACGCCTAGTGTAGAATCTATATGCTTTTTTTAAAAAAATATTTGTTGGTGAATATAATCTGTATATATAGGTACACTCGGAGGACACTGATCATATGATAAGCCACTTAACCCATCTCTAAGTCTTCTTCATTTAAACATTAATGTGAATTAGTCCTCATCATTTTTGTTTATTTAAAAATACAGGTATAGGAGTTCAGGTTGTGGCTCAGCAGGTTAAGAACCCAACTAGTATCCACAAGGCTGCAGGTTAGATTCCTGCCCTCACTCAGTGGACTAAGGATCTGGCATTGCAGCAAGCGGTGTAAGTCTCAGATGTGGCTTGGATCCTGTGTTGCTGTGGCTGTGGCTGTGGCTGTGGTGTAAGCTGGCAGCTGCAGTTCCAATTTGACCCCTAGCCCGGGAACTTCCATATGCCTTAGGTGTGGCTATAAAGGAAAAAATTAAAAAAAAATAAATAAAAACACATGTATTGTGCTCATACCGTTGGAGAGACACTGGGAATACAGGTAAGAGGTGGCCCTTGCCCTTAAGGCAAGAATTTTTCATTCTTCGGTTGTGACTTATTAGAGGGTTGTAATCCAACCAGTATTTGGTGGTGGAATCCAACCAGTATTTTGAAAAGAGAAATGAACTGGATTAGACAAGAAATTATCTGCATGCATCCTACAAAGTGAAGGTAAACACAGGACTGTGAAACTAATTGGTATACGTTTGTGCATTTGTGTGTATGTGAATTTCAATGTGCAATGTCTTTTTTAAAATTATAGTTGATTTACAGTGCTGTGTCAGTTTCTGCGGTACAGCATAGTGACCCAGTCATACATATATATACATTCTTTTTCTCATATTATCTTCCCAAGAGATTGGATATAGTTCCCTCTGCTATGCAGTAGGACCTCATTGCTTGTCCATTCTAAATGTAATAGTTTGCATCTATCAACTCCAAACTCCCCATCCATTCAACTCCCTCCCCTTATCCCCTTGGCAACCACAATTCTGTTCTCTATGTCCTTGACTTTGTTTCTCTTTTGTAGATAGGTTCATTTGTGCTATATTTTAGATTCCACTTATATGGTATTTGTCTTTCTCTTTCTGACTTCAGTTAGTATGAGAATCTCTAGTTGCATCCATGTTGCTGCAAATAGCATTATTTTATTTTTTTATGACTGAGTAGCATTCCGTTGTAAATATATATAGACCACACCTTCTTAATCCATTCATCTGTTGATGGACATTTAGGTTGTTTCCATGTCTTGGCTATTGTGAATAGTACTGCAATTAACATGATGAAATGTCTTTCTTTCTTTGGTGTGGTAGCCACAAAAGTTTGAGAGCCTCTAGTTGAGGGGGAATGAATAAGTACATAACCAATACAAATTCGGAGGAGAAGTGCTTTCATAAATTAAACTCCATCAGGGCAGGCACCAGCGCTCAGTCACTATGATTTCATCACAGCCTGACCTAATGTCTGCTATATAATCAGCCCTCAGTTATTCTTCTCTAATAAATAAATGAATGAGGTGGGCCTAGGATGCCAGAGAGAGCAGTAGAAGGAGGTCAGGTGCTAGCACATTTTGTCCTTACGCTTGTATGGCTTCCTCTGAGGGCTGTGGGCTTTGGGAACAAGGTTTGAGGAGGAAAATTATCTGATATGGAATTGAAGCCTGGGCAGAGCCTGAGGGACCTTGAGTGACATCTAGTGGCTTCTTTGACCAAATGGGAGGCACCAGAATCAGGAATCTTCCATTAGGTGGTGTATTATTGGGTAGCTGTTTGCTTTTAAGGGGGACAAAATGGGCTCCCTTCCTGCACGGCACATATGCTCGTCATCTGTAGATGAGTTACTGTGCTCTTTATTGGTCTGTGCTTTTTTTTTTCTGTCTTCGGGCCGCACCCACTGCACATGGAAGTTCCCAGGCTAGAGGTGGAATCAGAGCTGCAGCTGCCAATTATACTACAGCCACAGCCATACCAGATCTGAGCTGTGTCTGTGACCTACACCACAGCTCATGGCAACACCGGATCCTTAACTCACTGAGCAAGGCTTCATCCTTGTGCATACTAATTGAGTTCGTTACCTCTGAGACATAAAGGGAAATCCCCTGCTCTTTTTTATGTGTTGGCTTTGTCCGAAGGGGCTTTAACATCAGATTAGAAGATCTTGATTAATCTTCGTGCCTTTGTAGTCTGTAACTCAGCACCTAACTTGGCATTTTCAGGTGCGCTTCATGTGAGTAACAAACACCTGCTGTTGGCTGGTGGACGTGTTTTATTCATTCATTCCACCTATGGCCATTGATCAGTTACCACCCATATTAACGATTCTCATCCCTGGCCACACTTTAGAAACGCCAAGGGTGTTTTTAATAAATAGAGGATTTGCTATCTCCCACTTGACCCCAACTCCATTCTTACTTAATTAATTGGGGTGGATCCCAGGCTTCTCATACAGATCTGGATATAGATATTTTTTGGCTTCCAAGGAGATTCTGTTATGCAGCTGGGTGAAGATCCACAGCCTCTGTTTGCACAGGCACCCGATGTAATACAGCGTCAGTGTAAAATGGATCTCCCTGCCTCCTAGATCAGTGCTTCTCAAACTGCCTGCAGTGAAGGACCAAGCTGCATGGACCTGTATTTTTGTAAAATATAAATAAAAACAAATTACTAGAAAATTAAATGAGACAACAAAGACATATAACAAAATCCCAGCCCCAGTTGTTCATCAGATTCAACAGAAACTCATTTCTTTGTTAAATGTCTCTCAAAGGTTCTAGTGACTTTATCTGAATTTCTGTACTTGTGAGCTGGTCACACACCATCTGCAGGGTGGTACTTGGTTGTACACTTGGTTGTATTCTAGATGGGGTGGGGCAAGGAGAAAACCAGAAATGCAGGACACACCAGTGGCACTATAGTAACAGGACACAGAAGTTGTTCTTGTGCATTTGAGCAGGAGGCCTGCTGACACCTCAGGCAGAGCCTCATGGGACCACCAGGGCCAAGGGTGGTCTTTGGCTCCCCCCCCCTTTTTTTGGTCTTTTGTCTTTTTAGGGCTGTACCTGTTGCATATGGAGGTTCCCAGGCTAGGGATCCAATTGGAGCTGCAGCTACCAGCCTACACCACAGCTGCAGCAATGTGGTATCTGCAGCCTACAGCATAGCTCATGGCAACGCCGGGTCCTCAACCCACTGAGTGAGGTCAGGGATCGAACCCACATCCTCATGGATGCTAGTCAGGTTCATTAACTGCTGAGCCCTTGATGGGAACTCCCCCAGAGCCAACCTTTGATCTTATCAGGATACCCACATCATCAGGCACTTAGGGCTACCCACGTGCTAAAATTTTTTAAGAAAATCATAAAGCAAAGATCACTCTCTTTTTATTTTTATTTATTTATTTATTTTCTTTATAGGGCTGCACCTCTGGCACATGAAATTTCCCAGGCTAGGGGTCAAATCAGGGCCACAGCTACCGGCCTACACCACAGCAACTCCAGATCCGAGCTGGGTCTTCAACCTACACAGCAACGCTGTATCCTTAACCCACTGAGCGAGGCCACGGATTGAACCTGTGTCCTCATGGATCCTAGTCGGGCTCATTAATCTCTGAGCTACAACAGGAACTCCAAAGTCACTCTTTTTAAAGCACATGTGTCCTTCCAGGGACCAGACACTGATTTTGCTACAAGGATACCCTCTTTCCAGGATGAACGTTGTTGATGAAAATAACCAATAAACACTCAATAATAAGAATAGAAAAGAATTTTATTTGAGCCAAACTGAGGACTAGCCTGGAAGCCGGCTTCCCAGGTTACTATGAGAAACTGCTCCCAAGAAGCAGGGTTTTCAGCAGTTTTCTATTTTGTCAGAACAAAGGATGTTAAACAAGTCAGGGATACATTTATTCAAGGTTTCAAAAAACAGACCAGCATGTGCATGTCCACACATCCAGCATGGCCTTGGCACTTGGGAAGGGAGTCTTATCATCAAAGGGGCACCAGCATTGCTGTCCCAGGAAGAGGGGCATTTACTCTTTATTTTTAACATGAATATTCTTTACTTCTGGTCAGTGTGCCCTTTTCTTTAATAATTAAAGTAGATAAACAACAGATGTTTGATAGGCCACAAAGAGGCTGTTTAAGTTAGCATTAAATTCAAATTACCTTACGTATAAGCTAGAATGACTTCCCTACACTTAGTATGTTGAGATGTTTTTATTATAGTTGATTTAGAATGTTCTGTCAATTTCTGCTGTACAGCAAAGTGACCCAGTTTCATATGTTTTAGTTTTTCTCATACTATCTTCCATCATGTTCTATCCCAAGAGATTGGATATAGTTCCCTGTGCTCTATAGTAGGACCTCATTGCTTATCCACTCTGAATGTAATAGTTTGCATCTATCAACCCCAAACTCCCAGTCCATCCCACTCCCTCTCCTTTCCCCCTTGGCAACCACAAGTCTGTTCTCCATGTCTGTGAGTCTGTTTCTGTTCTGCAGATAGGTTCATCTGTGCCATATTTTAGATTCCACCTATAAGTGATATCACATGGTATCATGTTTTTCTCTTTCTGACTTACTTCAGTTAGTATGAGAATCTAGTTGCATCCATGTTGCTGCAAATGCCATTATACGTTCTCTTTTATGGCTCAGCAGTATTCCATTGTGTATAGGTAGCACCTTGAAGATGTCTTTTATCCAGGTCCTCCTCGGGCAGGAGATTACTTAGGGAACAGAGAGTGAAGCTTTCCCTGCCCTGCAATAGCACACCCTGACCCAGGATGCAGTGTGCATGCTCATTCCACACAGGCATCTCTCCCTTGGATGGCCTCTGACAGCTGTCACACATCTAGAATATACCCCCTGTCCTTCCCACCTCTAGCAGGCAGGTTCAATATACCAGATTAAGCTACCACTTCCTCCAGTTTTAAACCACTTCTGAGGATACCCTGTCACCTTGATTGGACTTGGGGCGATCCCTGGCTTTCCTTGGCAATATATAGGTCAGCTCTTCCCAGCACATGTTTCACCCACAAATGACCTATCCATCATAAGCTGATGGATGGCACCTCCACACCATATTAGATGCAGCCTTTCCCTTCTGCCTCTAATGCTTTGCCTTCCTTTTTCCTGCCAGATTCTTATCTTTTATTTATTTTTATTTTTTGCTTTTTAGGGCCACATCCACGGCATATGGAAGTTCCCCAGGCTAGGAGTCGAATTAGAGCTATAGCTGCTGGCCTACACCACAGCCACAGCAACACCAGATCCGAGCTGTGTCTGCGACCTACACCACAGCTCACAGAAATGCTGGATCCTTATTCCACTGAGTGAGGCCAGGGATCAAACCCGCATCCTCATGGATACTAGTCGGGTTCTTACCTTCCTGAGTCATAATGGGAACTCCCATTTCTGCTATTATTAACCTCATGCATTGATGTGGTATATTTGTTACAACTGATGAGCTGATACCGACACATTATTATTAACCGAAGTCCAAGCTTACATTAGGCGTCACTCTTTGTGAGGTATATTCTCTAGGTTTTGACAAATGCACAGCATTACAGTATCAAACAGAGTAGTTTCTAATAACAGTAGTAGCAGAAATGAATGAAGGGGGTGGAGGGGACGGAGGGTGTGTGGGAACTCTGTGCTTTTTGCTCAGTTTTTCAGTTAACACCAAAGTGCTCTAGAAAATAAAGTCTATTAATTGAAAAAATATAGGCAAAGAAAAAAGACTAGAGGGAAGTACAATAAAGTTTCTGTAAGGCTGTGTAATCCTCTAAGATCCTAGTTAAATTAATTCTCACGTTATAGATGCTAGGGATCAAACACTGTCTCCTCTGCTTACTGCTCAGGCATGTTACTTCCATACAATGCTTAGAACATAGTCTTATTATCTTTGGAGAAGTAGAACTGTGATGATTTTAATTTGCTCATATTTGCTAATATTTCTCCAATAAATATGTATTATGTTGATACCTGTGGAAAACTATGTGTACATGTTATACATTATATATCTGAAAAAAATACGTCTCTTTCTATATTTTGTATCAGCTTGACATAAAACAACAAAAATTGATTATCTCACAGCTTCTCTGGGTCAGGAATCTGAAAGTGGGCTGCTGTCACGGAATGCTGAAGGCTTGAGGGGAGCTGGAGGTCCATTTCCAAGATGGTTCATTCGAGGGGCTGGCTGCTTGGTGTTGTGAACCTCTCCATAGTGCTCATCTCGTGAACCTCTCCGTAGCGCTGTGCGGGTGTCTTCACAATGTGAGGACTGGCTTCCCCCAGAACGAGGCATCTCAAGAGAGCAGCGCAGAAGCCCCCATAATTTTTATGGCCTAGCATCCAGAGTCACTTGTCATCTTTTCACAATATCCCACTGATTGCACAGGTCAGTCCTATCTGGTGTAGAAGGGAACTGACACAAGGGGGTAATTCCAAGAGGCAAAGACTGGGGACCATCTTGAAGCCTGGCTACCATGTATATGTATATGTGTATACATTATCTATCTATCTATCTGTCTGCCTATCTATCTATCTATCTATCTATCTATCTATCTATCTATCTAATTTCTATCTACCTACCTACCTACCTATATTTCTATATATATTTCTATATGTCTGTGTCTGTGTGGTGTGTTTGTGTTTTTCTGCCAGCTGAAGCATTACCCTACTGTCACTGCATGCACATTGTTTTTTTTTTTTTTTTTCTTTTTAGGGCCACACCTGCTGCATATGGACGTTCCCAGGCTAAGGGTCAAATCAGAGCTGCAGCTTCCAGCCTATATACCACAGTCACAGCAATGCCAGATCCAAGTCACATCTGTGACCTACACCACAGCTCAGGGCAATGCCGGATCCTTAAGCCATTGAGCAAGGCCAGGGATCAAACCCACATCCTCATGGATAGTAGTCAGATTCTTAACCTGCTGAGCCACAATGGGAACTCCTGCATGCACATTCTTGTTCTGTTTATTCCATCAAAGCAAGCCCTGGCTCTCAGCTCCCTTTTGGCTGCCTGTTTCTTGATTTTAGCAACCTCTTCCTTCCTTTTCTTCCTTCCTTCCGCCTTCCCTCCCTTCCTTCCTTCCTTTCTTCCCCCTTTCCCTCCACCTTCCCATTCTTCAGGAGATACTGCCACACTTTTAAGTACTCAGTGAATTACCTCTGTCCACCCTCTGACCCTATTCTCCTCCTCTGCTCCCTGCTCTCCTTTAGAGCCCCTAACACTGACTCTATGTACCCTACTGGCTCACCTTTCACAAGAGAATCTAAAGCTTCCATCTGTGCTACAGCTCTGATTCAACCCCCAGACTTTTTATGTGCAGCTCTAAAAAGACAAAACAAAAACAAAACCAAAAAACATTATAAAGCTGTATTCCCGAACACCCCAGGCCTGCCTATTCCCAGATACCCTCAAGCTCTGATCCCTATCACACTCTCCACTGCATCTTGTCAAATACATCCCCCTTCTGTGCCGGTCCTGGGAAAGCCCAGGCTTGCTGCAGATCTCTTGTCGCACTAGTACATCAGCCAGCCTTGTCCCAGCAAACAGGCAGCCGAGTCTGGTGTGGTACTCAGCATAATATCTGGGAAATCAGAGAAAAACACACCAGAACAGCTCAAGAGGGACCAATTAGCTTTTTGCAAATCCAGCATAGACCAAAGAGCCTAATGTTTTTTTCTGAGTTTTTCATTCCCCTAAAACTAAACCCCTGAAGATAAATAAAAACTCAGCCTGGGTAGTTTAGCACAGTCATTAACAAGAGACCACTAACAATTACATGGTCTATAAGTAATAGATGGGCTTATAAAGAGGAACACAGTGGAAATGCATCTGACTAATATCCATGAGGATGTGGGTTCCATTCCTGGCCTTGCTCAGTGGGTTAAGGATCCGGCATTGCCTTGAGTGGTGTAGGTTGAAGACAAGACTCAGAACCCGTGTTGCTGTGGCTACGGTGTAGGATGTCAACTATAGCTCTGATTCGACCCCTAGTCTGGGAACTTCCATATGCCTTGAGTACAGCCCTAAAAAAGCAAAAAAGAAAAAGAAAAAAATCAGTTAATATTATATATATATAGTGGATAAACAAGGTCCTACTGTACAGCACAGGGAACTCTATTCAATATTGTGTGATTAAACCATCACAAAGAGAAAGTGAAAAAGAATGGGTATATATGTATACCTGAATCAATGTGCTGCGCAGCAGAAATGAACACAGTTGTAAACAACTGTACTTCAATAAAATACATATTTAAAAATCACAGTTAATAAACCCTAACCCAGGGTAACCTTTCAGTAAATGAATAGTCCGTGCTTCATAAGTCCTCAGTAATTTTGGAGCATCCTGAAGGGTTGTGATCGCTCCATCAATCGCCTACACAACAGCTTTTGTCCCCTTCTTTTGGCTAACAACCCAATTTTATGGTGTGGCAATTTGCCCGGCCCCATAGTATATGTCCTGATTGTTCAAAGGCAATTAATGCAATGCTGTTTCCCTTCTCCAGTAACTAGTCTGGTGTGTGGGGGTTGGGAGTAGGCAGATATTGGAGGAAATTTGCTGAGAGCATCTGGAAAGGTTTCCTCCTCTTCCCTGACCTCCCAAAAGGAGGGGAAAATGGGGACAAAGCCAATTTTCCACCCTTCCTCCTCCACTCTGTTTAGGACTTAAAATAAGTTGAAAGGAAGCCCAACAAAGTTGTGATTTTCCCAGCAATGATTCCTTGGATGCATCCTTAGAAAATTCAAACTGAAAATTATATCAAAAGGCAAGTTTTTGGAGTTAGGGATCTGGCATTGTCACCACAGAGGCTCAGGTCGCTGTTGTGGCATAGATTCAATTCCTGGCCTGGGAACTTCCACATGCTGCATATGCAGCCAAAAACCAAATGAAGACATTTTTAACAGTATGGAGGGTCCTCAAAAAACTAAAAATAGAACTACCACATGATCCAGAAATTCCACAGCTGGGTAGCTATCTGAAGAAAGTGAAAATGCCAACGTGAAAAGATACATCCACCTCAGTTTTCAGAGTGGCACTGTTTACAATATCGAGACATGGAAGCAATCTTGGTGTCCATAGACAGAGGAGTGAATAAAGATGCAGTATATATGTAAAGACAGTGGAATATCACTCAGCCATAAAAAGAATGGAATTCTGTTTTTAAATGTTCCTGCTTTGCAGACATCCTAAGCAGATTTTAGTTAGCTTGTTAGACTAACACTGACCTTGAGCATCATTACTTACTTGTATGAGCCTCAGCTTCCTCATTGGTATCCTGGAGGTGAAAGCAGGTACTAAGTGAGCTGAGCTGAGGACTGAGTTAGCATGTGGAAAGTGCCTAGTACAGAAGTGACAGTGCCCGGCTTCTACTGTCATGTGAGTTCTTTACACACATCATCACTCTCCCTTCAGCTTCTCCCCCTAGGGAAGGTGCTGCTCACCCTCTCTAGGAGAACTTGGAAGGGCCACGGCCATGGGTAGATTGCTGAGAGCCAGCACCCTCCACAGAGACCTGTAGGTGATGCAGATTCCACCCTTCATGGCTCTAGGTCATCCACTGGCTGCTGGCTCCATGATCCCTTTCTTTCAGCTCAACCACAGCTGCTCACCTAGGCTCATCCCCCCTCTACTTGCTTGATTGACTGACCACACTCCCAGACTGTCCTGGGCTGCCAGCCTCTTGAGCCCACAGATGAAGCGCTCGGGCCTTGTATTCCCTCTGGCACCAGGCTTGAGGCAGCTCGGTTTCCCCAGCCCTGCTCCCAGCTTTGGCCCTGCCCACTGCCCAGTCAACCAGATTTTCCTGGGCCTGTGTTATAGCAGGTGCCAGGGACCCAGTTCCCTTTCCCACCAAAAGCCACAAAATAAACCCTGTGGTCAGTAGGGAACATCAACCGAATCCATCCCCTTAGATACTAGGACACTCCTTCCGGGGAGAGGATGGGGTGTCACTGTCTGACTATCTGTCTTTCATGCTCAGCCTAAAAAAGCAGTATTGAGCCATGAGGATAATGTGTTCTTTGCACTAAGACAATGATGCAAATCCCAGCTTCCACTCTAACAGCAATCTGAATTTGAGGGAGCTGTGTCACCTTTTTAATCATAAAAATGACAATAACAGTGCCAAAATGTATTGATTGCCAATTTCTCTGCTACACACACACACACACACACATTTTTTTTTTACGGCCACACCTGCAGCATGTGGAAGTTCCCAGGCTAGGGGCCAAATCAGAGCTGCAGCTGCTGGCCACGGCCAGAGCCAGAGCAACGCCAGATCCTTAACCCACTGAGGGAGGCCAGGGATTGAACGGGCATCCTCACAGAGACTGTGTCGGGTTCTTATCCTGCTATACCACAACGGGAACTCCCACTTTACAATATTATCTCAAGCCAATTAACTTGGTAATCCCAATTACCCTATAATTGAGAATTTAGTGTCCTCCCTGTATTACAGAGGAAGAGCCCAAGACATAAAGACTTGTGTAACTTGCCCAGAGTCACAACTAGTGTGTGGAGGAGATGGATCTGCTTGATTCTGGAGTCCAGACTCTGGGACATAATTTCCTTACCTGTGAAATGTGCACAATAATAATAATCTCATAGAACTGATCAAGAATAAGACCTAACTCCTATAAGACCTCTGATAGATGCTCAAGAAGGCAAGTTCCTTCCTGCTATCTTCTCTTCTAAAGGAATCAACATGGACCATTAGGGCAATAGGCTCTCAGTAAAGATTTGTCTCCAAGGAACTCATTCCCTGATGAACACACCAGCAATGAGGAACCACTACTGTCACCTTCGAGGCCCTTGATCGGCCTTTTGAATGAGTTCCCACGGATGTCAGTCGCTTTCAACTCAGTGCGCTAGACATTCAGATACACTAAAGGCTGTTTCTACCTTCCATCACTCGGATACCAGGTGTTGGGGTTTTCTCCCAAACACCCTAGTCTTCACCTCTCTGGACACCCACTGGGTGTCCTACCATTTACATCAATTCTGATGGAGTTCCCGTTGTGGCTCAGTGGGTTAAGAACCCCACGTAGTGTCCATGAGGATTCAGGGTCAATCCCTGGCCTCGCTCAGTGGGTGGGTCACAGATGTGGTTTGGATCTGGCGTTGCTGTGACTGTGGTGTAGGCTGGTAGCTGCAGCTCTGATTTGACCCCTAGCCTGGGAACTTCCATGTACTGCAAGTGCAGTCCTGAAAAAGACCAAATAAATAAATAAATAAATATGATTCAATCAATCAATCAATTCTGACACGAACAACCTAGTTAGTGTCTGACCCCACCAGTGAAGGGCTCAGCAGCTCCAGACTATGCCACCTTCAGATGCCAACTGTAAGTCACCAGCTTCCTGTGCTGCTGACCTATGCTGCTATAAATAGAGGGTCCCATGATTCTGTCCTTGGCCTTGATAATTTGCTAGGACGTCTCACAGAACTCAGGCAAAGAGTCCACTTACTATAGCCAGTTTCCGATAAAGGTTACAGCTCAGGAAAAGCCGAATGGAGGTGGTGCACAGGGTAAGATGCGGGGCGTGGGGGGGAGAGATGGAGCTCCTGTGCTCTCTCCAGACCGACCACCCTTCCAGCACCTTGATGTGTCTGCCAACCTGGAAGCTCCTGGACCCTGGGGTTTAAGGGTTCTTAGGAACCCTGGAGGTCTAGGGGTGGGTCTGAAAATTCTAACCCTGTAATCCTTGGTTGGTAACCCAGGCCCCCATCCTGAATTATCTAGGAGCCCCCCAGCCAAGAGTCATCTCATTGGTATACCAC
This sequence comes from Phacochoerus africanus, assembly GCF_016906955.1. Taxonomy (NCBI): domain Eukaryota; kingdom Metazoa; phylum Chordata; class Mammalia; order Artiodactyla; family Suidae; genus Phacochoerus; species Phacochoerus africanus. Next base: position 96,010,182 of record NC_062546.1, read on the forward strand.
AGGCATCCTCCATCACTCAGGAAATTCCAGGCATTCTAGAAGCTCCTGTGCCACGAACCAGGGACAAAGGCCAAATATATGTGCCTTATTTTATCACAGCATCCCACAGCAGCACAGCTGTTGAGAATAGCGTCTGTCAAAAACACACCTAGACTTGGAGGATGACCAGTATTAGCGCAGGCAGGACGAAGATGGTTTAGCCAAGTCTTGGGGGCGGGGGTGGAGGGAGGAGGGGACCTTAGATACCAATCTCGGGTGTGAAGTTCCTCAGAGCTGACTCAAGTCTGTAATTTAGAACCACACATAAAAATTGCTTTTTTGAGAAAGTCTCAAAATTACTTACACGAAACTTCTTTCTCTCCATAATGTGATTGCAAAATACTCCCAGACCCACCCACAGGCCAGTTTCCTTGTTCCTTACAACTGTTTAGAAGTTTGCTCCCCTCCCCACCCCCTCATTCATGCCTTTCCTGGCACTGTTAAGAATAGCATAATTTGGAGTGGGTTTTTTTCCCCCCTCTTTTGGTCTCTGTAAATGATCTGTGGATGTATTTCATTCCAGATGTTTTTCCCCAACCTGTCTTTCCTAAGAAACCCAGAATTATTTTTAAACATAATTTGGGGGCTTCCAAATAAAACAAATAGCCTAACTGCTTGTGGGTTCCTAAGTTACAAGTCCTTGCGTGGTGGTGGGGAGAAGAAAAGACGGAGGCCAACAGGGCCAGCTCCGGGGACGGACAAAGTAAGGCCTCTGGGGCTGACTCTATAGCCTGCTTTCCCTTTCTCTCTTTTCCACTTCTTGGGCAGTGTAATGGATGGAATGTCTATGTCTCCCCAAGGCCCGAATTCACATGTTGAAACCCTGATCCCCTATGTGACTGTTTTTGGAGATGTCCCTCTAAGGAGGTAATCAGGGCAAAATGAGGTTCTAAGAGTGGGGCCCTGATCCCACAGGATTTGTGTCCTTACACGAAAAGACAGCAAAGAGCTTGCTGTCTCTGTCCATACACATGCAGAGGAAATGCCATGCATGGGACAATAAAGTGGTCATCTCTAAGCCAGGAAGAGAGCTCTTATCAGGAACTGCGGGAGTTCCCACTGTGTCTCAGCTGGTTAAGAACCTGACTAGTATCCCTGAGGAGGCAGGTTTGATCCCTGGCCTTGCTTAGTGGGTTAAGGATCCAGCATCGCCATGAGCTGTGGTATAGGTTGCAGACACGGCTTGGATCTGGCGTTGCTGTGGCTGTGGTGTATGCCAGCAGTTGTAGCTCCTATTTGACCCCTGGCCCAGGAACCTACATATGCTGCAAATGCAGCCCTAAAAAAAGGCAAAAAAATAGTTTTTTTTTTTTAATTATAAAGGTAACATGTGCTCATAGTTGTGCTGTTATTGTTAATGGAAAAGTTAGAGATTTTAAATGAAAGGCAGAAAGTCTCGCTTTCTTTTATTTTTAATTAAAGTAGAGTTGATTTACAATGTTGTGCCAATTTCTGCGGTATAGCAAAATGACACAGTCTTACATATATACACATTTTTATTCTCAAATTACCCCCATCATGGTCTATTCCAAGAGACTGGACACAGTTCCCTGTGCTGTGCAATAGGACCTCCTTGCTTATCATTCTAAATGGAATAGTTTGCATCTACTAACCCCAAACTCCCTGTCCATCCCGCTCACTCCTCACTATCTTAATCCCACTCCTCAGAACCAAAGACTGTTCACTCTTTTATGTATCTCTTTCCAAAAGTTATCTAAGTGCATGCTATATCATACATACTCATTTTGTATACAAACCTAATCAAATGATCACACTTGCTCTTTTTATTTCCAGGAAATCGTGGAGAAGTTTTCACATCGCTACAAAGTCAGTGACCACATTTTCCCCTACGAGCATTGAGCAGCACCATGGGGTGGACTTCACACGGCAGTTCTGTGAAGCTCAGATGCTGGGGAGAGCCTGTTGGAGAGATGGCTCTTCTCTGGGAGGGAGGCTGGGTCATTGTCCTCCAGGATGTCCTCTAACTTCAAGATCTCTTAAGAAATGGATCTTGGAGTTCCCTGGTGGCTAAGCAGGTTAAGGATCTGGCATTGTCGCTGCAGCAGCTCATGTTGCTGCTGTGGAGTAGATTCGATCCCTGGCTTAGGAACTCCCCCATGCTGTGAGGGTGGCAGAAAGAAAGGAGGGAGAGAAGGAGGGAAGGAAGAAATGTATTTTTTTGAAGGGAAGCTTTCCTCTCAATTGTACCAAGAGTGGCTGCCTGCTTGTGTGAAGATGCCTCGGTAGAGATCTAGGTCTTCTGTGGCATTCCTTGGCATCCTTTTCCCCTCAGAAGCTAATCTGACAATCGTCTGAAAGGTAACATGTCGCATCACAGCACTGAGCGAGCACCAGAGCGTCACTCCCACTCCCACCCCCCACCACACTGAGGAAAGTTTTTGGAAATTTTGGGAAGATATACCCTCTGGAGGAGAACTTCAGGTCCATCCTGGCCCTTTGGGGCTTCATTCACTGGAGGGTGGGCCTCGGGACACGCCAGGGGACTGTGGAAGGTGAGGTGTACCTGGACCATCCCTCATGAGGAACAGAGGAAGGAGCCAGCAAATCTCAAGGGGAACATTCTAGAACGAACCTGCAACTTCAAAGAGACAAACTAGAGAAAATGTGCCATTTGATTTCTTAGATAATTAAACTAATAATCTATTCTCCACTGTGGAAGGGGGTTACCTTCTGAATTGGGGGGGCAGCTATTTCATCATCCTTTCCAGTGTGGCAGTGCTGTGGAGAGAAGCCCCCTGTAGTCCTGATTCTGTCACTACCTTAGTGTAAAAAGTGAGATAAGTCTTTTAATGGAACTGGGTACCAGTTTCCTTATCTATAAAAAAGAAATGAGTAAACCAGATGATTTTTTTTTTTTTTTTTGGCCAAGCCCATGGCATGTGGAATTTTCCAGGCCAGGGATTGAGTCCACGCCACAGCAGTGACAGTGCCAGATCCTTGGTCTGTTGAGCCACCGGGGAACTACAGTTAGATGATTTTTTTAAAAAAAACAGCTGCACTTGCAGCATATGGAAGTTCCTGGGCCATGGGCTGAATCAGAGCTGCAACTGCTGGCTACACCACAACCATGGTAATATGAATCCGCACCATATCTTTAACCTACACTGCAGCTTATGACAACGCTGGATCCTTGACCCACTGAGCAAGGCCAGGGATGGAACCCACATGCACATGGATACTAGTTGGATTGAACCTGCATCCTCACAAAGACAAAGTCAGGTTCTTAACCTGCTGAGCCACAATGGGAACTCCAGTTAGATAATTTTAAGGTCCTTTCTGGCTTAAAAACTTGAGATTCCATGACTATGACTATGAATAACCATATAAGAAGTTTTTAAAGGAGTTCCCGTCGTGGTTCAGTGCTTAACGAATCCGACTAGGAACCATGAGGTTGCAGGTTTGATCCCTCGCCTCGCTCAGTGGGTCAAGGATCCAGCGTTGCCGTGAGCTGTGGTGTAGGTGGCAGATGCGGCTTGGATCCTGCATTGCTATGGCTGTGGTGTAGGCCGGTGTCTACAGCTCCAATTCGACTCCTAGCCTGGGAACCTCCATATGCCGCGGGAAGAAAGCACAGAATAAGTTTATCCAGGTGCTAAGTAGCCACAATGACAAAGGGTCACCACAGGCTCCTCCACCTGCTACCACCAGCTGAGTGACTGGAGGAAGGGGGCAGTGTTCATCTCTGGGACAGCTGTGTGGATCCAGTGGGAGCATATGTGAGTCCAGGGCCTGAATGCTGCCCACCCCTGCCTCCCCACCCCCCGGCCGCAGAGCCATGTTCCTCGGAGCCTAACCTGTGCTTAGGTGACAGGCTCCAGGTGTTGTCCTGTGGGGAGGGGTGAGATAGTGGGGGATGGGGCCTGGGACAGGACAGATCACTTTGTCACCTCTTGGTTTCTGCAACTTTGAGAACCTTGGAATTTAGTTTCCCCGGAGGGTGGGGGTCGGGGGTTGTGTGGAAGGCATTTCAGGCACTTTAGAAGCTTATGGAGGTTCCCTTGAGACACCCTGGGAGCTCTCCAAAAATCTCCAGTGGAATCCACATGGGGGAGAGCTGGAGGCCCTGTGTCAGCAGGTGGGAGGCATGAGCTGTGACATCTTTAATGTGGATTCATCTGTCCTCTGGCCACTGGGGCTTGAGAGAAGGTGGGACATACACACATCCTTCTGTGGATTGTCATCACTTCCCTCTGAGGTCAGCAGAGTGAGCAGGAGGAGGCCCAGTTTCTCCCAGAGGAAGAAAATGATGCTAATCAACTAAAATAGGCTCGCCGAGGCTGGGAGGTCCTGTTGTTACTCAGCGGTAACGAACCCAACTAGTATCCATGGGATACAGGTTAAGGATCTGGCGTTGCCCTGGGCTGTGGCAGAGATTGTAGACGAGGCTCGGACCTGGTGTTGCTGTGGCTGGGGCATAGGCCAGCAGCTGCAACTCCAATTTAACCCCAAGCCTGGGAATTTCCATATACCACGGGTGTGGCCCTAAAAAGGGGAAAAAAAAAAAAGTTTACTGAGGCCACTCAGCTGGGGCCCAAGGGGGTTGTTTTCCTGATCCTGAGCTCAGCATCCTTTCCACCATCCGCAGCTCTTTCCTGGGCTGGTACCTCCATTCTTAGAACACCTGGATATTCTTAGCTAACAATGGGCGACATAAATAAATGCAGGGCCATTTCCGCACAGATCCACCACAGATGGCAGAGGCCTTGCTCTGAATGCAGCGCCTGAAAAGGCGTTTTCACAGAACAGAAAGAGCGACCGCATTTATCATCACCGAGTAGCAGCGGAAACTGGCTTCGCAGGGGACAGAAGCTACCTCAGGGAAGATAGGCAGCTCAGGCTTGCTGTCAGGGGACCCCTGTGTCGGGAAGTCAGGCCTGCCATCCCAGGGCCCATGCAGAGGGCTTTGGCCGTGCCAGGAAACAGGTGCTTTACTCAGTCCCCCAGGGAGAGCTCCGTCTGTTGCCGTCCACCAGCAGAGATGGGCCTGAAGCCCTGAGTGCTTTATTAGGTGCTGGGATCTTGGCCCTGCGGCCCAGGCCAGGGTGGGGGAGGGGTGGTGCCCGGTCCGGAAGACTGGCCTGGAATTCTCCATGCATTTACTGAGCCAAGGCCAAGGATCAAAAATAGATCCTGGAAGAAAGAAGAGGTCAGAGGCTGAGAGAGGCTGCTTCCTGGGTCAGGCTGGGAGGTAGTAGGACTGGGGCCCCAGGGGGCGGCATCCCAGGGGACAGTGTCCCGAGCCAACAGGGACAAGGATTAAAGTGCAGAGCCCCTCTATCAGGAGAGGGGAGGTGATCAATGACTGTTGGTTGAATTTGTTACTTTCATAGTTGTGCAGCCAAGGAGGCTTCGGGGAAGGTGGCTCCTTTGTTGTTGTTGTTGTTGTTGTTGTTGTTGTTGTTTTGTCTTTTAAAGCTGCACCTGCAGCATGTGGAGGCTGTGGCAGGCAGAGTGGGGCAGGAATATTATGTGGCTGAGCCCTTTTGGGGTCCCTCCAACCCCAGTGTTGGGGCTTCTCTGCCTCTGAGCCTGAGTGGCCTTCCCTGCACTGTTCACTCTGCCACGGGGGAAATCAGGTGTCTCACCAGGTATGCAAGCCACCCCCCGCCCCAGTACCCCCATAATCCCAGCTCCATGGATGATGGTACCTGGACCAGCCTTCCTTGGGCAGCCAGCCAAAAAAGGGCAAGGTGGATGCTGGCCTAATGCGATGAAGGTTTAGCTCACAAACAGGCTAGAAAGCCTGTTTTAAAGGAAGGGGGGTGGGTGGGGAAAGAAAGATGAATTTGCCCATTTGCTTAGAAAACTAACAGGTTGATGTGAATTGATTTGTTTAGCGATTAACCTTTAGAAACCAATCTGCATGTGGAAGGAGCAGCGTGTTCATTCAGTAACTTGAACAGATTGACAATTCATGCAAGTCGGTGACAGTTTTTGCAGTGATAGGCACTCAGTCTGAGGTCCAGGCAGCTTTGTGTTTATATGGTGCGTGACCTTGGTTGGCTGCTCTCTTGCTGGGGAGGTGACAGAAGCTGCTGAAGCACCGTTCCAGTCCCTGGCCCCCACCTGGGCTGCTCTATGGTCAGGCACTGGTCTCTCTGAGTCCGGCTGGGTCCCAGGGCCTCTGACAGCTTTGTTAGCCCTCAGGGATGCTCTGTTGGCTGACTGGGCCAGTCTCCCAGAGCTTTCAACATTCCTTGACCTCAAATTTCCATGTCATGCCAGCCCCTGGAATCCTATCAGGCCAGGCCTCCTCCTGGAAGAGGGTTTTTTCTGGTGGTTGACCCCAGTTTCCCCCTTTTCTCCCTTCCTTCCCTCCTTCCATGTAAAATGACATGGTCAGGCTGACCAGCTCCAAATCCTTTCCTGCTCTAACTGCTCCTGGGCCTCATGAAAGTGCCACTGAGGTATCTGGGGATGGGTCCTTTTCCAAAAACAGTGATGGGGGTGTATGGGACTCCACAGACTATGTGCACCAGCTTTGCTCTCCAAGAAGAACTGAGACGGCTCTCTGGACAAAGACCTACTGAGCCAGGCAGGGACCAGGACAGAAGGCAAGTGCTCCAGGACCAACATGCCATCGAGGGAGGACGTGCTCATCAGGCTCAGGGCTGGTCCAGAAGTGGGTCTGTCATGCTGGTGAGCCACTCATTGTTCTCAGAAAACAGCAGCTGCTTGTGAGGAGTTTCAGCATTTGGGTGTGACAACCCAGGGACGCTCTTTCCAGCATGAGGCAAGCGGCCTTTCTCTTGCAAGGAAGGAAGGGGGGCATCATTCCGGACAGGGCACTGGGTTTCTGCCACTGCTGCAACAAGTAACTACACATTTGGCAGCTTGAAACAGCACAGTTCACTACCTGTAGGTCAGAAGTTGACTTGGGTCCCCACATGACTGTGGGACCGAGTTCCTTTCTGGAAGCTCTAGAGGAGTAGCTGTTTTACTGTTCATGTGGTTGTCAGAACTAGGTTCCCTGGGGTTGTAGGACTGAAGTTTCCATCTCCTTGCCAGCTGTCAGCTGGGGGCTGTCCTCGGCAACTTGAGACTTCTTCCTAGTTCTCATGCCTGGTCCCCTACAGCTCAGAACCAGCATCAGGACACCTCCTGCTGCCATCTCCCTGACTATTCTCCCCTACCGCTGCTGGGCATGGTTCTCCATGTTTAAGGACTCATGTGATTAGGCTGGGTTCACCTGGGTAGCCCAGGAGAATCTTCCCACAGCAAAGCCCTTAACTTAACCATACCTGCAAAGTCCCTTTGTTTTTTGTCTTTGTCTTTTTAGAGCTGTACCCGAGGCATATGGAGATTCCCAGTCTAGGGGTCAAATTGGAACTATAGCTGCTGGCCTACACCATAGCCACAGCAATGCAGGATCCAAGCTGCATCTTTAACCTACACTACAGCAAAGCTAGATCCTTAACCCACCAAGCAAGGCCAGGGATCAAACCCACATCCTCATGGATACTAGTCAGGTTTGTTAACCACTGAGACATGATGGGAACTCCAGCAAAGTCCCTTTTGCCACATGAGGTAACATTCCTAGGTTCTGGGGATTAGGGCATGGACGTCTGTGGGGGTCTGATATTCTGTCTTCCATGGTCAAGGTTATGCTCTGTGATTGGCTGACCCCCCACTAGAATTTATGCTGCAACAGGAGGCCTGGATCAGGTGACTCACATCTCCTGTGCTTGGTGAGAGACACAGTTATGTGCAATGCAGCAAGCCAGGGCCCCTGGGTGTTGTGCAAAGCAAGACTTGAATGCATCTGTCCCAGGTCCTTTGTGGTCAGGCTGTGAAATTCACCTCATAATTAATGCTCACACAGCTTTGCGAAATGCAATTATGTAGGCTTGCTCATAAAGTGTTTTTTTTTTAAATAAGATCTGACACAAATGGAACCCACTCAGCTTGCTTTTCCTGTTCTAGCTTAGCTGTGTATAGTCAGGACCCTTCTGGACCTTCATGATGCTAACTCCACATCCCCCTCCCAGCAGCCTGGTTTGGTCTCTTTCCACCTCTGACCCACAGAAGGACCCCACAAAGCCACAATGACATGCCCTGAACTCCTCTTCTGCATTTACACTTGCTGTTCCCTGTCTGTGATGCCCAGCACCTTCCACCTCCCACAGGGTCCAGCACCCCCCTCCTATTATCCTTCTAGTCTCTCTCTGCTCAAAGTGCCTGTGAGGACCGGGTCTGAGAGCTGAGGGAAATGCAGAATCTCAGGCCCCACCCCAGACCTACTGAAGCCAAATTTGCTCTTATTTATTTTTTCTTTTTTGGCTGTACCTGTGGCATATGGATGTTCCCACAGCAGGGATAAAAATCCGAGCCTCAAGTAAGGCCTAAACCACAGCTATGGCAATACTGGATCCTTAACCCACTGTGCCACAGCAGAAACTCCTCATTTAGTTATTATTTATTATTATTATTATTTTTAATTTTATTTACAATATTGTGTCAACTTTAGGTATACAGCTCCAGGTTATTTTCCACTATAGGTTACTACAAGATATTGAATACAGTTCCCTGTGCTATACAGTAAATCCTTGTTGTTTATCTCTTTTATATGTGGTGGTGTGTATCTGTTCAAATCTGCTTTTTAATTCAGTCCCAGGGATCACAGACACCTGTTGAGGGCCTGCTGGGTGGCTCCTTCCCGTGAAGCCCTTCCTGATTGTATCAGACCGAGCCAAATTTCTTCCCCAGCTCCGTTGGTGCCCCGTTTGGACTTCATTTGTAAGAAGGATGTATAAAGTTCACATCGTAGCTCAGCAGTAATGAACTGGACTAGTATCCACGAGGACACGGGTTCAATCCCTGGTCTTGCTCAGTGTGTTAAGGATCCAGCATTGTCATGAGCTGTGGTGTAGGTCGCAGACATAATTCGGATCTGGCGTTGCTGTGGCTGTGGTATAGGCCAGCAACTGGAGATCTGATTGGACCCCTAGCCTGGGAACTTCCTATGTCTTAGGTGCTGCCCTAAAAGAAAGAAAAAGATAGGAGTTCCCGTTGTGGCTCAGCAGAAACAAATCTGACTAGCATTCATGTGGACACAGGTTTGATCCCTGGCCTCACTCAGGGGGTTAAGGATCTGGCATTGCCGTGAGCTGCGGTGTAGGTTGCAGACTCGGCTGGGATCCCATGTTGCTGTGGCTGTGGCGTAGGCCAGCAGCAACAGCTGCGATTAGACCCCTAGCCTGGGAACCTCCAAATGCCACAGGTGTGGCCCTCAAAAGACAAAAAAAAAAAAAAAGGGCACATAACTGGGTGTTAAAAGAGACTTTTTCTGTTACACAGAAATGTCAGCAGAGTCCTCAAAGGTAGAAAAGCCCCCATCCATAGGAGGTGCTGAGATCCCATGCAGGTCAAGCTCAGAGAAGGTGAAACTTCCTCTGTCAGCATTAGCCCTTCCCCACTTCCAGCCCATGAAGGACAAGTCGCAGGGCTTCCCTGGAGAGAGAGGGTTGACTGAAAGCTGTGTGTTCCCACCATCCTCAGTGCCCTTCTGTGGGCGAGGAGAGACAGGTGCTTCCCCCTCCATCAAGTTAAAAGAGAAGGGCTTTGTGGGGGGGCTTTGCCTGTACCTTTCAGTGTTTGGGAGAACGTGAGGACTGGTCTGAGAAGTCGTGGCGTCACTGGGCCAAGGCTGTCCTTTCCCTGAGGGCAGTGAGGCAAAGGAGCCTGGTTCCCATGGACCAGACATGGGTCACAAGCTGGGGAGACTGCCTGGAACCTCCTTGAAAGGAACCCCACCCAAGAGGGCTGCCTGGGTTGGAGGGCAAAGGGACCTAGCGGAGAGATGGACCACTAGAGAGGCTAAAGGCTAGTGCAATTCCCTCCTCTATATACACATAACCAACCTCCCAATGACAACTGGATGGGTTAGCGTTGCCTTTTTTTTTTTTTTTTTTTCTAGTCTCACCCGCTGCTTGTCCAAGTCCCTGAGCTAGGGATCAAACCCACGCTACAACAGTGACCAGGGCCACAGCAGTGACAAAGCCAAATCCTTAATCTGCTTGAGCCACCAGGGAACTCCTAGGGTGGCCTGATTTAACAAATAAATACAAGGTGGCCATTTCAATATGGATTTCAGATAAGCAATGGATAGATTCTTAGTATGTTTTTAGTACGTCACATGCAGTATCTCAAATAGAGCTATACTTAAAAAGCATTTGTTTATCAGAGCTTCCAATGTAGCTGGGCACTCTGTATTTTATCTGGCAACCCTAAGTTGGAAGCTCTGCAGCAGAAATACTTGTGGCTTCTCCAAGAAATAACAGAAGGGGCACAAATGGAAGTTAGCTCTTTTTTTTTTCTTTTTAGGGCCGCACCTGTGGCATATGGAAGTTCCCAGGCTAGGGGTCGATTCAGAGCTACTGCTACCGCCCTATGCCACAGCAACGCCAGCTATGAGCCACGTCTTTGAACTACACCACAGCTAGTGGCAATGCCAGATCCTTAACCCACTGAGCGAGACCAGGGATCAAACCCGAATCCTCATGGATCTTAGTTGGGTTCTTTACCCCTGAGCCAGGACGGGAACTCCTAGAAGTAAACATTTAGAACGGATAAGCAAGGAGTTCCCGTGTATATATACCTGACTGGGTCACTTTGCTGTACAGGAGAAATTGGCCCAAGGTTGTAAATCAATCATACTTTAATTTTAAAAAAGGTAAGAAAAAGGAAATCAAAGGGTGAAGTCAAAATTAGGCCTGAATGCGACTATTCATTTAGGGGAAGTAACAATAAATTACCAAAATTTAAAAACTAACAAATACCAACAAACATCTCAAGATCCAGAAAAATAACATTTGTAGTGTTTAACTAGTGAAAAAATCTCTGTGATACTTTATATATAATCTACATTTTTGACTATATTTTTTCCAATATTATTTGGTCAATGTCCTTGTATTTATTTTAAAATTTATTTTTCTATTTTAAAATGTATTTTATTTATTTATTTTTTAAATTTTTGGCTGAGATATGCAAAAGTCCCCAGGCCGGGACTGAACCCATGCCACAGCAGCAACAATGCCAGATCCCTAACCACTGTACCACCAGGAAACTCCAGTCAGTGACCTTTTTAAAGTACATTGTCTCTGTTAGAATTACAGTTTTGTTCTGATATCCTTTTTCTTAGAAAGGGTCTCAGTTTGTGTAAGCCTCAAGTCCCCCAAAACGTAGATCTGCCCCTATAGATCTATATTTTAAAAATGTATTTTTAAAAATATATTCAATGATTCACTCTTCTTCATTAAATTGGGTAGTTTGAACTATTTATTTATGCTCAAAAAGTATCTCTTCCTCTTAAGGAACTATTGCTTTTGGCATAATCTGATTCTTAAAATCATGTCGTCATTTTATCTTTTCTTACATGTGATTTTTTATATGATTCTTTTCCTTAACTTCATGCACTTGTTAATTAGACTTTTTAACTTCTGTTGTGTTAGAACAAGAGAATTTTTGACATTTTGAAGCTTCCTCTACACAATTCTTTCTGATGTTTCCACTAAGAGGCTTCTTTCTTAATGCATTTGGGTTTTATATAAGCAATAATTCTGAAAAGAATATACAAAATTAATCATAAATAAAGGCATACTCAAAAAGAAGTCAAAAGCACTTAAGATAGTTTAAACAAAAACAGAATTTTTTTTTGGCAACATCCATGGCAAGTGGGCCAGGGATCAAACCTGAGCCACAGCAATGCAATGCCGAATGTTTAACCACCAGGCCACCATGGAACTCCTGAAACAATTTTTTTTTCTTTTTCAGCCACACCAACAGCATACAAAAGTTTCTGGGCCAGGGGTCGAATCTGAACCACAACTGCGACCTATGCCACAGCTGTGGCAACACTGGATCCTTACCCCACTGCACCAGGTCAGGGATTGAACCCAGAGAAAACACTGGATACTTAACCTGCTGCACCACATCAGGAATGCCCCTCAATTAAAAAAAAAAAAAAAGCCCTTAAAACTTCTGAGTATGTTGTGTTGAATTTCATATCTCACAATCAAATTATTCTTCTCTATAGACTTATCTGTTGGTGAGGATGTATAGGGGTTTGGTAACTGTGGAATACTTTTATCCCCCCCCCTCCCCCAGCTGTAGTAACTTGGTGCAGTTTCATCTGCAACCATCAGACTTCATCATGACATGAACGTCAGATCTTCTCAGAATGATCTGCTTGGCTGGAACCAAAAACCTTCAAAGAGCATCATGTGAATAGTGGAATCTCCTTTTCTTGTGGAGAGGAGAGAATAAGCTGTCTTAAATAGACAAGCATGGACCCCAGACAATGGCTTGGTGTGAACTGGTATAACCGTATTGGAAAGTGGTATGTATTGACAGCCTTAAAAATATTTAGATCCCCATCAAACACACTTCGATCCCTACATTTTGATCTAGAAATTTGACTTTGGGGTGTTAATTTTAAAACACTACTCCTCAGAATGAAAAAAGAAAGCATTATGCACAAAAATGTTAACAGTATATACTTAACAATAAATCATTTGGAATAAGCTGCTCCAACAATAAATGATTGGCTATCTAAATTGTGAAACATCTACTTGGGTATTATTACTATTGAAGTTTATAGAAACTTTGTTATATGGTGTAAAATAGTGCTTACATAATGTTAAGCTAAAAAAGGGCAAGATACAAAATTATATATACATCCTAATTTCGGCTAGATTGTAATAATCCTTATGCTCAGAAAAATCCTGGACTATACATTATTATTATTTTTTTGGACTTTTTGTCTTTTTAGGGCCACACCCTCAGCATATGGAAGTTCCCAGGCTAGGGGTCAAATCAGAGCTGTAGCTGCTAGCCTATGCCACAGCCACAACAATGTCAGATCCAAGCCACGTCTGTGACCCACACCATAGCTCAGGGCAATGCCCGATCTTTAACCCATTGGGTGAGGCCAGGGATGGAAACTGCATTCTCATGGATACTAGTCAAATTCATTTCCACTGAGCACACGACAGGAACTCCTACATTATTTTAAAATGTACACTCCATGTGAGTTCCCTGGTGGTCTAGTGGTTAGGATTTGGAGCATTCACTGCTGTGGCTCATTCAATTCCTCATTTAAGAACTGAGATCCCACGTCAAGCTGCTGCATGGCACAGACAAAACAGAATTGTACACTCCATAAACACATACACGATACATATCACAAACATCTTCCCATGTCAATACAGAACTATGATTTTTTTTTTTTTAAGGGCCGCACCTGTGGCATATGGAAGTTCTCAGGCTAGGGGACAAATTGGAGCTACAGCTGCCAGCATATGCCACAGCCGCAGCTATACTGGATCCCTGACCCACTCATTGAGGCCAGGGATCAACCCTGCATCCTCATGGATACTAATCAGATTCGTTTCTGCTGTGCCACAACAGGAACTCCCTGATATCATTTTTAATAGTTGCATGGGACTGTATTCCATTGTATGAACCAAAATTTAACCCATGAACCAAAATTTAATCAATCTCTTACCTTCAAATGTTTAGATTATTTCCAAGCATTTCCTTGTTTAAGTGCATTGCAGTGAATAATCTTGCACATTAATCTTTAGCCAGTTTTCTATTTCCTCAGGATAAATTCCTAGAAGTGGAATTGCTGGGTCAAAGGCATTTTTAAGGGTTTTGAAATGAATTGCTAAATGACCTTCCAGAGAGACTAGACATTTACACTCCCACCAGTAATGGATGAGTGTATACCCTTTCCCTGGAGCCTTTGCAACACTGACTCATTAATTTGTTTTAAAGTTGAGAAAATAGCTTAAGAAAATATGCCTGCAACAGATTTGAAACTTATTAACATTTTTATTACACAATCCCAGCTTGCTAGGATAGTGTTGCTAGAACTAACATTTATTATGCAGTTGCCAGGTTACTGTGTTATGGGACTTAATTCATAATCCACCAGATCTTCCATGAGGTAGGTGCCATTGTCAACCCATTTCACATGTGAGGAAACTGAGGCACAGAGATGCTAAATAACCAGCCCAAGGTAATGAAATGATGAGCTAAGATTTGAACCCAGGCCGTGGCCTACACCCAGCTGCATAATTTCTCTCTTGAAGATCCCTGCTGAGATGCTTTTTTTTTTTTTAAATATTTTTAGGGCTGCACCTGTGGCATATAGAGGTTCCAAGGCTAGGGGTCAAATCATAGCCATAGCTGACGGCCTACACCACAGCCACAGCAATGCCAGATCCGAGCCTCATCTACGAATGTGTTAAGGATCCGTCGTTGCAGCAAGCTGCTTATCTAAATTGTGAAACATCCACTTGATGGGTATTATTACTATTGAAGTTTATAGAAGCTTTGTTATGTGGTGTAAAATAGTTCTTATATAATGTTAAGCAAAAAAAAAAAGCAAGACACAAAATTATATATACATTCTAATTTCAGCTAGATTGTAATAATCCCTATGCTCAGAAAAATCCTGAAATATGCATTATCACACTGAGTAAGGCCAGGGATTGAACCCACATAGTCATGGATACTAGTTGGGTTCTTAACCCACTAAGCCACAATGGGAACTCCCCTTGCTAAGACGTTCTTAAGCATCCAGTGGAACCATTCAGTTCAGGACTCGGCGGCAATTCCTCTGGTCCATATCTGAGGATGGGTTTTGGTGTAGGCAGAGGACTCAAAGAGAACCATTTAGAAGATGCCAAGAATCTACACCCCAGAGCACAGTAGACACTCTGCGCCCACTGGTCACCCCAGGCTGAAGAGTCCCAAGAAAATGGTTACTTTGCAGGGCACTGGGGGAGTGTGATATGCCCACCCCCTGGGTAAGGTGAGGGTGCCTCCTGGTTTGCCTAGGGCTGTGCCAATTTTAGCACTAAAGCCCTGCATCCTGGGAAATCTTGCAGCCCTGGGCAAACTGGGGCAGCTGGGTACCATGTTGTTGGGGCACTTCCCTTTCACCTCAAGACAGGTGTGAGAGGCTTTGAGGGTCTGTTCTGGAGCCATAGCCCTGAGACGGAGCTGGGAACACAGCATCAGACCCCCAGAGCCCACAGGTGTGCTCGCCTTCCCCCCAACCAGACCCTCTCCCTGCAGATCTGACCTCAGAAGGCCTGAAAGCTGGCTAGTGAAACCCAGACACCCCTGCCCAAGCCATTTTGGCTTCCAAGCCTTATGGTGTCCTCTGCCCTCAGGAGGTGGGAACAAAACTCCGATCTGACAGAGGTTCAAGTTTATCACACTGGCTGGTAAATTTGAGTCACGGAAATGAGATTTGAAAGGGCCCAGAAACACAACGGGAGGTTGGGAGATGATCCCTGGGGCTGGGGAAAGATGATTGCTTTCTGATTGCACAGTGTTGAGCCCAGCCCTTTCAATAACAGGCTTACTTGGAGGAGCTGTGGAGGGCCACACCCAAAGTCTCGCCTCCCTTGGCCAGGGGTGGGGTCACAGCTGTGGCCACTGCTACTGCTCAAGGGACAGAGGTGGGCAGAGAGCCCAGGGCCCCCTCACTGTCTCCCCAGACTGAGTGTCCCAGCTCCTCAAAGGCCAGAGCCCATCTTCCCCTCTCCCAAGTAGCAGCCATCATAAATGATAACTTGCTAAATAAGTCATACACTTTAATAGGTCTTTTTATTGGCCATGCCCAGGGCGTATGGAAGTTCCTGGGTCAGGGTTGAACCCACACCACAGCAGTGAAAACGCTGGATCCATAATCCAGCGGGCCACCAGGGAACTCCAATATGTCCTCTTTATGAATTGCCTTCTTTTCGCCCTTGTGTCTTACTCGTAAGGTATTTGTTGGAGGCTCAGAGAAGTGAAGGAACTAGCCTCACTGTTAACTAGTGGAGGTGACTTAACAACCAGCTCTATCTCCATCCAAAGCCCAAGCCCAGTTCACAGTTCTCTTGGGCCTCTTTGCACTTGCCTGGGTGGGACCTCTTCCTAGTGGCCCCCGTGGGCTCCCTGTGTGTCCATTATTCCTGCTTGGAACTTGGTGTGTGCTTTTGCTTGCAAACAACATGACAAAGGGTGGCTTTGACTCTGCTGTGGTTACTTAGTGGTTGAGTTTGCCTTTGTGGCCTGGCCTGGGGTTCAAACCACATGGGATCATGTGATTTCCCGGGGAGAAAACATATCCCGCCTCCTAAATAGCCAATGCCAAACACACTGTTAGAACACAGCTAATTTGTGAGTGAGGAGGGAAAGCCGGCCTGTAAACAATTTGATTCCATATGACAAGAAAAAATAAGCTGGGCTCTTGGATGTCACTGTTTGGATTTAAAATAGTCTAGAGACTAGGGACCATGAGGTTGTGGGTTCCATCCCTGGCCTCACTCAGTGGGTTAAGGATCCGGCGTTGCCGTGAGCTGTGGTGTAGACTGGTGGCTACAGCTCCAATTCGACTCCCAGCCTGGGAACCTCCATATGCTGCGGGAGCAGCCCCAGGAAAGGCAAAAATAAAAATAAAATAATAAAATAAAATAAGTTTAGAGAGCCTAGAAGCCGTGGGGCTGATGCACGGCTTGTCCTTCTCACAAGGGCATCATCTAGTTGAATCAATAAATCTCTTTTAGGAGTTTATGACTATGGTCTGATGGAAAGGTTTATGGCACAGCAAGAAAAGACTGGATCAGAGTCAGGTGATTGTGGGTCTGGCCCCACCCTTGCCCTTGACTAGTTGTGTGGTCTCAGGTGAGTCACTTTACCTTTCCAGGCACCTGCTTCTCCATCTGTAAAGTAAGGGGGTTATGGAGTTCCCTGGTTGCCTAGCAGTTAAGGATCTGATGGTGTCACTGTGGTCTCAAGGGTTCGATCCCTGGCCCTGGAGCTTCTGCATGCCATGGGTGTGGCCAAAAAAATTAGGGGGTTATAATGAGAGGGTCTCCAAGCTCCCTTCCTGCCCCCAGATTCAATGAAACAAGAAGCCCTCAGGTGTGGAATTATAAATGAGGGATCTGCTTGGAAATCATGTTGTTTTCTTTACTCCCCGTTGTAATTTTTAAAAATCTCTTGGTAGTGGTATTCTCCTCTAGCTGTGGCAGAAGAGGAGAAAGGCAAAATGAGGCTCTTTGGCGTTAAATGAAGCATTTAATGATGGATAGGCCAAAAGATGTGCGATGGGTCTTTTTCTCACGTTGGGTATTTGGCTAATAGATCAGCAGATCCTGGCATCGGAGTGACAGGCTGCATTGAAAAGGGCGGAACTTGGCTCCCCAGGCCCTTCCAGCTGCGAGGGCTTGAAAGGGAAGCTATGGGGGGAATGTCTTTCATTCTCCCCTGGAAGCTGGGAGAACGTTCAGCTCAGCCCTGTCAACTGTGCACTGTGGGCTCGCCTGTAAATGAAGCCTTTTTCCTTGGGTGTCTTTCAGGCTGCAGGATCTCCACCCCCCTTCATGCTCCCCTCCACCCCACCTCCTTGGAACAAAGCCTAATGTAAAGTCTGGGTGCAACCAGACCAGCCTGAGAAAGAATTTGCTTAATAACAGCAGAAAGGCCTTGATATGTCTTTAGTGGATTTTTTTTTTTTTTTCAACTAGATCATGGTTTACCATGTTTTTGTCCTCTCTCTTTCAACAAAAAAATGGCTTACAGTAAGGACACAACAAACTGCTCCTGGGGGAAAACAAAGATAAAAGCAGAGGTTCAGGCCCAAGGAAATTAGAAATAGAACATCAAGATCAGGTACAATAAGAGCACAGATGTATGGACCACAAAAGCCAAAGAGTCCTTAAGGTGGAAATTCAAATTGATCCAGCTACGAATTTTCCTGGAGTTAAAGTAACAATAGGCTATATAGTTGGGTGCATAAATCTGCATATAGGGTGAAAGCCCTGGGAGCTCAGCATCTAAGGAAGGCTGGAGGAAGGAAAGATACTTATGTACCTACCATATATTACACACTGTGCCTTTTGTTTAATGCTTATATTATATAGTCATTCAGGAGGTCATTAGTATCTCCATTTTGCAGATAAGATAACAGACTCTCAGAGTCTGTTCCCACAGTAGGTAAATTTTTTTTGGGGGGGGGGATCTTTTTAGGGCTGTATGTGTGGCATATGGAAGTTCCGGGGCTAAGGGTCAAATCAGAGCTACAGCTGCCAGCCTACATCATAGTCACGGCAATGCCAGATCCTTAACCCACTGAGCAAGGCAAGGGATCGAACCTGTGTCATCATGGATACTGGTCCGGTGTGTTACCTCTGAGCCACCATGGGAACTCCCACAGTTGGTAAATATTGCCGTTGGGATTCAAATCAAAGGCTATCCTTTTAAAAAATATGTGGTCTCTCTAACATCCATTGTTCACACCCCTTCTCTTTCCTAATGGAACCGACTTTGTCTACTTAGTTGCTACCCCTCCAAAAAATAGCTTGCTTATGAGGGCTAAGCAATGATAACCCCATTTTCAGCTCTTGGAGGCAGGATGGGAAGATGGATTAATCTAAACCAGAGACAGCAATTGATTTAAGTCCTGGACTTCAACCAATCAATATGTGACATTCTCCTGGTGACTGTCTTAGGGCTAGGATGATGTAAGAGACCATACTAAGATTAAAAGAAAGATCATCTATTTCATGTTTGGGGGATATATTTTCTCTTCTCACTGGAAATAAACTTGTAGGTATGTTGCCGTTGGCAGGCTTTTCATGGCTCTGGGGGAAGCTGACTATTCTGATACCAACTGTTCTGACACCAGCTGGTATCCTGCAGTACAATTCCCCTCATACAAATACAGATCCTGCCTGGAATTAGTGTGGACCCACAAGTTTAAGGGCACAGTTCCCAATGAGACCGCCTCCACTTCAGATGCCAGCTGCAAATGGGGCCCCAGCCACTTGCACTTCTGACCTACTGACAACAAATCTGGGTGTCCCCACAGCACCCCTCAGGTCCAGTAATTTGCTAGAGTGGATCATGGAAGTCAGGAAAGCACTATCCTTATGATTACCCTTTGATTTATAATGGATATAAGTCAGGGAGTTCCTCATTGTGGCTCAGCAGAAATGAATCCAACTGGTATCCATGAGGCTGCGGGTTCAATCCCTGGCCTCGCTCAGTGGGTTGGGGTTCTGGCATTGCCCTGAGCTATGGTGTAGGTTGCAGTTGCAGTTGCAGCTCGGATCCTGTGTGGCTGCGGCTGTGGCCTAGGCCAGCAGCTGCAGCTTGGATTTAAGCCTGGGAACTTCCATATGCTGTGAGTATGCCCCAGCAAATGGTATAAGTCGGAAACATGGGGCAAGGTCTGGAAGGGTCTTGAATATGGATTCTCCTCAGTGCCCTCTCCCCATGGAATTAGGGTGAACTCCAGGGTATTCACCAACCAGGAAACCTTGCTGAATTTGAACGTCAGCATCCAGAGGTTTTTTTGGGTTTCATTCCATAGGTATGATTGATGAAACACTGGCCATATAATTGAGCTCAAGGTCCAGCTCTCCCTTCTCCCTGGAGTGGAATTGCCTCAAGACCTTGATTTCCTGGTGACCAATCCCTAACCTGAACATCTCATTAGCATAAACTCAGATGTGATAAAGGTGCCCAAAAACACAAAGACAGTCCTATTACCCAGGAAATCGCAAACATTTGGGATGTTCTGGGCCAGTAACCTAGGACAAAGACCAGATACGTTTTTATTACACAGCAATGACCTTCAGAACAACCACACGGAGGAAACTATTGATAGGAAAGAAACAAAGCTGGAACTCTGCTTAAACTGCGTCAGGAGCCCATTGTACTCTAGACTCTGAAATATGAGATAATGCCTTTCCTCGATGTTTAAGGCAGTTTCAGTTGTTTTTCAGGTTTTTTTTGTCACCTGCAGCTAATTGATTTTATATTTGTTACTATGCTTTGAGACACAGCACACAGAAAACATAACTAACAGTAATGTAAATAATAAGGGTTTTTATTATTCCACATAATAAAAGGTCTGGAAGTAGAACATTTTTCGTTTTCCTTTTCACCAGGGGCTGGAACTGGGTGAGGTGAGCGAGGTAATTGCCTTGGGTGAAAAATTCATGGGGGTACCGAAAAATTCGGTAATGAAGATAAATAGTATTTAACACAATATTTTTAAAAAGGAAAATTAATACACACATGCATGATGGACAAAACATCAAAAATTTAAACAAAGGAAGGATCAGTATTACTGATTTTTTTTTGGCTGTGCCCGAAGCCAGGGATCAATCCTGCAGTGACAAAACTGGATCCTTAACCCATCGCACTACCAGGAAAATATCTGAGGTTTCAAGTCACCATTCAGATGATGCAGGAGTTAAAACAGGGCTGGGACAAGGATGAGGTGAGTGAAACTGTCACCTAGGGTGCGATATTTAAGAGGGTGTCAAAAACCTCAGTAATCAAGATAAATAACATTTAATGCAATATTTTAAAAATGAAAGTGCAAAAAACCCACACTGAATAAAAGAGCCATTCTTTTTATTTTTATTTTGTTTTTTTTTGTTGTTGCTTTTTAGGGCCACACCAGTGTCACATGTAGGTTCCTAGGCTAGGGGTCGAATCAGAGCTACAGCTGCCAGCCTACGCCAGAGCCACAGCAACACAGGATCCAAGCCGAGTCTGCGACCTACACCACAGGTCAAGGCAACACTGGATCCTCGACCCACTGAGCAAGGCCAAGGATCGAACCCACATCCTTGTGTATACTAGTCAGATTCGTTTCTGCTGGGCCTCAACGGGAGCTCCTAAAAGAGCTGTATTTTAAGTAGACAGAAAAGTAACAACATCATGCTGATCGATAGTGAAGCCTGAAACAAAAGGAAAATTCTGTGATACTGGAGTTCCCTGGTGGTAAGGGAGGGTGGTTTGGCAAGAATATAGGTTTTTCTGGAAGGAACAGAAATTGGGATTCTGAATTCCAGAAACATGGGCATTTTAAGCACTGTACAATTTATTCCTTTTACTCTAAGATAAAAATTCTGCCTACGGGGAGTTCCCTGGTGGCCTATCTGTGGCCAGGGGGCTGGGTGGTAGTGGGGAAAATCGGGTGTTGTTACTGCTGTGGCTCAGGTCACTACTGTGGCACAGGTTCTATCCTGGCCCAGGAGCTTCTGAGGGCTGTGTGCATGGCCAGGAAAAAATTCTGCTTATGATTCCAGCCTACATTCTGAGCTCTCAGACCCCTTTGGGCCCCACCTACAGGTTCTAAAGTGTCCCAGGCAGCAGCAGCACATAAAGGTGGCACAGAGAGGGACATAGAAGGAGGCTTCTATTATTATGTAGCAGGCACGGTCTCCGGTCAGGGGCAAAGGCCAGGCCTGGGAGACTAAGGGAGATTCAAGGGAGCTGTGACTTTGAGCAGTCAGAAGGCTCATCAGCAGCCAGGGGCCCAAGGAAAAGCTCCTGAATAACCCAGGACTGTATCAGCAGGGTGACGGGGTGGCCCCTAGTAATTATGAGCAGAGCCAGCTTCATGGGCATGTAACTATGCAGTCACACAGGGCCCCAGCCTGTAACTGTCACAAAATCTTAGTAGCTTTTTCTTCCTTTCTTCCTTCCTTTCCTCCCTCTCCCTTTTCCTTCCTTCTTCCCTCCCTCTTCCCTCCCTTCCTCCCTTCCTTCCTTTTCTCTCTTCTTTCTTTTCTTTCAGTGGCCACACCTGCAGCATATGGATGTTCCCTGGGCCAAAGGCCAAAATGAGCTGCAGCTGCCGGCCTACGCCACAGCTATGGCACCACCAGATCTGACCTGCATCTGAGAACTTCAAAGCAGCTTGCAGCAATGCCAGATTCTTAACCCACTGAGTGAGGCCAAGGATCAAACCCGTACCTTCACCAGGACAACGTCAGATCCTTAACCCACTCAGCCACAACTGGAACTCCAAAAATTCTTAGTAATTTTGAACATGGGGCCCTGTGTTTTCACTTTGCACTGAGCTCCACACGTTATGCAGCCAGTCCTGGCACTGGAATGGCCAGCAATCCTCCCCACCCTGAGGCCACATGAAGAATCTGGTTCAACTTGTTCATATCTTCCTGCCCCTAGAGCTACCTTTCTGTTCTCAGCCCCCTGCTTCAGGCCCTCTCTAGGTGAGAAGTAACACACCAGTCTCATGGGACTCAAATCGAGGTGCTTCCAGAGGCTCTGATGGGAGAATCCGAGTCTTTGCCTTTTCCAATCTCAGAGACCACCCCTTCTTGGCTCACAGCCCCTTCCTCCCCGTGCAGAGCCAGCAGGGGTATGGCAAGCCCTTCTCACGCTGCATCACTTTCAAGGTCCGTTGGGATTACATTGGGCCATTTTGCATAATCTCCCTAGTTAAGGTTGACAGATTAGCGACCTTAATTTCCCTTTGCCAGGCAGCCTAACCCACTTGCACTTCTGGGTACCAGGATGTCGACATCTCTCGGGGGTGGGGATGGATCGCTCTTCTGCCCACATCAAAAGAGAGGGGAGGGAGGGATAAATTAGAAGTTTGGATTAGGAGTTCCCGTCGTGGTGCAGCAGAAACAAATCCAACTAGGAACCATGAGGTTCCCGGTTTGATCCCTGGCCTCGCTCAGTGGGTTAAGGATCCGGTGTTGCTGTGAGCTGTGGTGTAGGCTGGCAGCTACACCTCCAAGTCGTCCCCTAGCCTGGGAACTTTCGTATGCACAATGCAGCCCTAAAAAAAAAAAAAAAAAAAAAGAAAGAAAAAAGAAAGAAAAAAGAAAGAAAAAGAATAAGAGAGACCCTTGAATAATTTCATTTCTTTCACTTTTGAACATGACATCTATGCTCTGGACCAAATGAATTACCCAAGACCCTTCCATTTCGCTAGAAAGTTTTCATTCCATCCCTCTTTCCAAAGTCAGGATCTCCCTTCCTTTGAGGGGGCTGAGGGGCTGCAGAGTAAGTGTGAATTTGCCCTTGTGTGTTCCTTACACTGTATTCTCCCCCGGTTGGACTTTGAGCATTGCAAACAAGAACTCTTGGGCAGATTGCTCAAAGAGAGGATCCTGGCTTGCAAAGGGCTGCCAGCTGGTCTCGTACCCATATCTTTTCAGTAAATTTCTCTCAAGCATATGTACACACACAAATACGCCTTCTGTTGACGGCAGTGAAATCATCTTTCATCGTGGAGGCTGGAGAAAAATGTGCTGAACCATGAAATGGAAGCAATGCTTTGGGGTCTGGCTTTTCCTGGAGGGAAGTGTATTACCACCATCCTCGAGCAGTGCAGGACTTGAATGTTCTGAAGGTCAGAGTGGCCCCTGAAAGACTAATCCTGAGTGTGGATGTCCCCCTCGGACAAGCTGACCCCCTTCCCCATCTACCTGGTGGAGGGGGCACCTCATCCCCACCTCCCTCGTCCCCCCACCCACCTCCAATCCTGTTTCACATCCTTCACAGCACTGACCACTCTCAGAAGTCACCTGACTGCTTTGTGTCTGTGTTGTCTGCCTCCCCTACAGGAATATAGGTCCCCCCATTTGTTCTGTTCACGGATGTAGCCCCAGCATCTGGGACCTGGGTGCTCCAATACCCAGCTTCTCCTCTTGACCTAGGGAAAGGCTTTGCCAGTTAGAGGAAACCCTGCAGGAGACCTGGGGCAAGGCTGTGTCCCAGTGGAGCAGAAGGAGCTGGTGCTGCCAGGGCTGGGAGTCAGGGAGGGGCAGCCAAAGATCTGGCCTTCATCCAGTGGGAGATGCTTCCAGCTCAGCATGTAGGGTGCTCTCAAAGGCAACAGCTCCCAGCTGCTGGGTGCAGTCTGGGGCAGCCGGAGAAGGCGTCCAGAGGAAAGGCCCTTGGGTAGAAATTTGAGGAATGAGTGGGAGTTCCCAGGAGCAAGGGGATTTGGGTGAAGGGATGTGGGTTCAAATCCCATCACTCCCACTGTGCCAAATACACTCTTGATTTCTCCCTCTGTGGAAGCCTAATCATAGCCTCTATGCTTTAGGCGCATGGAATTCACAGCAGGGGAGCAAAAGAACCCAGCTCCTGGCCTTCAGTTCCAGGCAGCTTCAAAGCCAAGTGCAAAGAGCACACACTTCCTGGCTCCCCTCTGCCCTCATTCTCTCCCTGTTGCCTTGTCTGGTTCAAATGCTCCTCCTGTCTGGGGTTGGCACATTTGCTCTTGCCTGTGTGTTGAGCCCCATGGGCCTACTCCCCCTCCCCCACTCCCCGTGTGTGATTCGCAATCAGCAGCCTCCACTTGCCTTTATCACCCAGACCTGGATCTTAGCAGCTTGCACTGACCCAGCCCAGCTGCAGGCCTGTCCTGTCCAGCTCTGCCTGACCTGTGGCTGCCCCACCCTTTGCCACTGCACATCCAAACCCTTCAAGAGGCTGGCTCTGAGGGACACGGTGGAGAAGCAGTTGGAAGTGAGCATATAAATGATAACCCATGATAAACTCTCTAGCTGTTGCTGTCTGCTGCTTTGAGGTCACCCACACGTGGTTCCCCACCTTCCTTCTTCCCTGTATTTCTCTCAGGGCTCTGGATGGAGGATTCATGAGCTCATGTCTCAGAAATGCTTTGAAGATGAGAAGCCCTGAGCATTTCCCCAACAGCCCTCAATTTACTTTTTCAGCACTCTCTCTGGGTTGTCAAGCCTTTGTAGTTATTTTTATAAATAGCCATCTCTGGCTGCTTCCATTTTTACCCAGGAAAACTCCACCTCCAGCTGGAGCTGCAACCATCCTACAGCAGACCAGCCATGGGGCTGGCTTCGCCCCTGTTTTTCCTGACCTTCCCCTTCTTTCCATGTCCCTTCCATTCCTGCATACCCCTCTCATTGTCTCTTGGGTGCTTCCAAGGTCACCCATCTCCCTGTTGCCCAGGCCCTGATCAATCCCCATTGCACCTGTCTGCACCCTGAGCCCAAGTCCTCCAATATGGTGCCCATCACCCTCATGCTCTGGCAGCTGCTCACCTGCTGAGTTCCATCCTTTGCCTTGTTTCCAATCCTGGGCTTAGAGGCACCAGACTCAATCACACCTCCAGGCCAGGAGAGAAGCCAGTTCCTAGAAAATGGAAACTGAGTTTGGCAGTGGGCCTTCCCAGCATGGAAGAAAGAGTAGCCTCCTTGACTGATCAATATGCACTTTTTTGAATAAAATATTTGAATCATACCAAGGGCTATGGGGACTAACATATCGAACCACCTTCAGGTCTATGGACCTCTTGTATTTCTCTCTCCTACTCTCTCTGCTAGAGAAAACCACTCTCTTAAATTTGCTGTATGGTGTTTACATATATCTTAGTCATACATAGTATTATTTTGTGTGTTTCTAGAATTTACATAAATGCCAATGTACTGTACATATCCTTAACAGATTTACCTTGGTGACATTTTAGTCACATATTCAACACACTAACCCTTGCCTACTTGATGATAACAGTAACATCTTTTTTTTTTTTTTTTTCTATTTAGGGCCCTAGGTGTGACGTATGGAAGTTCCTATGCTCAGAGTTGAATTGGAGCTGAGGCTGCCAGCCTACGCCACACCAGATCCAAGTTGCATCTGTGATCTACCCCGCAGCTTGCTGCAAATGGATCCTTAACCAACTGAGCAAGGTCAAGGATCGAATCCTCATCCTCATCGACACTATGGACACTATGTCAGGTTCTTAACCCGTAGAGCCCCAACAGGAACTCCTCCAGTAACAATCTTTTTATCATAGTGTTAACAAGATTCATGTTGCCCAACAATGTGACAAGGAGGGGAGTGATGTGAGCACTCAAGGCTCCAGGAAGGGGTGTTTTATCACTGACTTTCTTTAGAATTGCTGGTGCATGCTGGTAATAAAAAATGGACAGACTTTAGTGGTTGCTTAGTCAGCTTGGGCTGCTGTAACAAAATACCAGAGACTGAGGGACTTCAGTAAGAGACATATATTTCTCACAGCTCTGGAGGCTGGACAGCAAGGTGCCAGCAGTTTTGGTTCTCCTAAGGCCTCTCCCCTTGGCTTACAGACGGCCACCTTCTCTCTGTCTCCTCACGTGGTCTTTTCTCTGGGTGGCTTTTCAATGAGTGAAGGGAGTTAGTCTTGGGTTGGGGTGTGGGGGCTACCCATATTTCAAGTCCCAGGGGAAGAGAAAAACTTGGCCTGGTTCAGGAGTATCGACATACTGAGGATATGTGTGTTTCTGTCTACAAGAGTGACTTGCTTTCGCCAAGCTGCTGTTCCATTCCAGATTTTATTGACTGCCTCTGTGCCACCTGCTTTACAAATATTATTCCCTTGAACATTTGCAAACACACAGCAAGAAGGCATTATCATCCTCATTTTACAGAGGAGAAAACAGAGACTCAGATCAAGCAACTTACTTCACAGCTTGAACTCCATAGGGTGCACACATGAAATGGTCTTATTTTTTTCCCCAACCCTTTTAGAGATTTATACCAAATCTCCTCTCACAATCCTTAATAAAATCTTGCGCTGATCCCATAGCTTTTTGGTTGCTTTCAGGTATTTTTTTTTTTAACTCCTCCTGTCCAATCTAATTCCTTTTCAAAATGTTAAATCTCCAATCCGATTGAATGCCCACCGCAGCCAGGGCCCTTTCCCACTTTAGGCAGGAGCCTGGGAATGAGGCGGGCACAGGCGAGGCCATGCCCCTCCCCAGACAGTCCTTTACTCTCTTGGTCCCTTTCTCTTCCGGTATTCACGGACAGGCTAAGGGGTGGAAGAGAGCGGAAAAATCTTTCCTCTTCCCTGGGCGTTTGACTGCCACCTCTTCTGTGCGCCATTGTCAGGTCTCGGGTCTCCGGGCGGCAGGTGTCCGTCCGCGTGCCATCTCCCAAGAGGAATGACAGTGGGCCCTCTGCCTCACAGCTCTGACAGCTGTCCCTTTGCCTGGGGTTGGCTTTCTTGGAGGCGATGGGGGAAGAGCTGGCAGGGCAGCCGGGAAACCCTACCGCCCTCTGAAACTAGGATATACTTAGACACGGAAGCTGCTGCACCGTGGCCTCCACATCTTGCCCAAAAGCCTGGCTCCAAACCAGGAATGTGGCGTCTTGCAGGCGCCCCTGATCTCCTTGGGTGATTCTCTTGCAGCGCCTCCCTTGACTAAGGAGAAGGGAGCCCCAACCCCAACACAGTGCTCCACCCCCCAAGTCACGACTCCTCTAACACTTACATAGGCTGAGGTGCTGGGAACGCTGGGGTGTGGCTGAGCCTGGCAGAGCTGAAGTGGGACGTTTAAACCTGTTTAGTGAATGTATTTTTATTGGGGCGAAAATCGCATAATGTAAAACGAACCGTTTTCAAGTGAACAGTTCAGTGGCATTTAGTACAGTCAGTGTGTGGTACAATCACCACATCGATCTACCTTCAAAACATTTGCAGCACCTCGAAATAAAACCAGGGGTCCATTGGCCTCCTTGTCACTAGCCCCTGACAACTACCCATCTGCCTTCTGTCGCCATGGGTTTACAAGCTAGTGTATTTTGACATTTTCTTTTGGAGACTGCTTTCCCTAAGATTAACTGGCTGACCCTGTCAGCCAACACAGGTCTTCTAGCACCCAGAGAATAAAATACTCCCTGAAAGATCAAGCAGATTGTAGCATTGGGGGATGTTTAGAAACCACCAATCATATGCTTTCAGCTACTATCTCTAGGAGTTCCCTGGTGCCTTAGCAGGTTAAGGATCCTGAGTTGTCAATGCTGTGGCTCAGGTGGCTGCTGTGGCATGGGTTCCATCCCCGGCCTGGGAACTTCTGCATGCCATGGGCAGGGCCAAAACAAAACAACAAGAACAACAAAAACCAAACTATCTCTAAACAATTAGGCTCAGTTCAAGTAGTTAAAAATTAAGATCCATAGCTGTAATAGATATATTAGGCTACAGGAGTTCCCTGTCATGGCTCAGCAGTAATGAACCCAACTAGTATCCATGAGCATGTGGGTTTTATCCCTGGCCTTGCTCAGTGGGTTAAGGATCTGGTGTTGCCAGGTGCTGTGGTGTAGGTCGCAGATGTGGCTTGGATCCTGTGTTGCTATCTGTGGTGTAGGCTGGCAGCTGGAGCTCTGATTTGCTCCCTAGCCTGGGAACTTAAAAAAAAAAAAACCTGGAGTTCCCGTCGTGGCGCAGTGGTTGACGAGTCCGACTAGGAACCATGAGGTTGCAGGTTCGATCCCTGCCCTTGCTCAGTGGGTTAACGATCCGGCGTTGCCGTGAGCTGTGGTGTAGGTTGCAGACGAGGCTCGGATCCCTCGTTGCTGTGGCTCCGGCGTGGGCTGGCGGCTACAGCTCCGATTCGACCCCTAGCCTGGGAACCTCCATGTGCCGCAGGAGCGGCCCAATAAATAGCAAAAAGACAAAAAAAAAAGAAAAAAAAAGACAAAAACCAAACAAAAATACATTATTAGGTAACAGTTATTTTGTGAGCATTTTCTTCGTCCTTCCCTTCCTTCCTTCCTACTTCCTTCCTTTCTTTTTTGTCTTTTTAGGTCTGCACCCACAGCATATGGAAGTTCCCGGACTAGGGGTCAAATCAGAGCCATAGCCGCCCGCCAATGTCACAGCCACAGCAACATCCTTGACTTACACCATGGTTCACGGCAACACCAGATCCTTAACCCACTGAGCGAGGCCAGAGATTGAAACTGCATCCTCATGGATACTAGTTGGGTTCATTACTGCTGAGCCACGACAGGAACTCCTCTTTCTTTTTTAGCCACATCCATGGCATGCAGAGGTTCTCTGGCCAGGGAGAATTCGAGCCACAGTGGTGACCCAAGCCATTGCAGTGACAATGTCGGATCCTTAACCTGCTGCACCACAAGAGAACTCCTTGTGAGCATTTTGTATGTTTCACACAAATAGTGCTAGATGCTACAGGAAACTAGAAAGACAGAGGTGTGGAGTCTACTGGAAAATCCATCACCAGTGGAGACCTGCTCTGCTACCAACTTGCTGCGTGTCCTTAGGCACATTATTTAGCTGCTCTGGGCCTCAGTTTTCTCATCTGTAAAATGGGTGGTGGCCTACTTATGCACTTTGTGAAACTACAAAAAAGAAAAAAAGTCAAAGCTTCGTTGAGATATCTTTAAGATCCCTTTGCGGTTGAAAGTTATTAAGAGGCTTAGTTTTTGCCTCCATGTGACTTCACAAACTCTGAAGGAAGCAAAACAAAAACAAATGTAGAAAGAACTGAAAAGAGTTCAGTAACAAGCTGTGATGTGGTGACTTGGGGTCTGCAGTGGTCCAGAGAAGGGAGGAGGAGTCTTTGAGGGGAAGCAGTCTGTGGAGGGGGCTCTGTGTGAGGAGGGACATGGCCAGGGTGGGTGGGGGACTCAGTACAGCTGTGACTCCCACCTCTTCTGTGTAGGGGTGGGGGAGACACTCAGGGGAGTTCCTATTGTGGCTCTGAGGGTTAAGAATCTGACATAGTGTCCATGAGGATTCTAGTTCCGTCCCTGGCCCCCTGGCTCAGTGGGTTAAGGATCCAGCATTAGCCCTGAGCTGTGGTGTAGCCTGCAGACGGGGCTCAGATCTAGTGTTGCTGTGGCTGTGGGGTAGGCTGGCAGCTGCAGCTCTGACTTAACCCCTAGCCCAGGAGCCTCCATATGCTTTGGGTGCAGCTCTAAAATGAAAAAGAGGAAAAAAAGGCACTCAGAAAAAAAAGACATGGAGGAAACACATCTACCAAATACAATGAGTGGACCTTGTTTAAATCCTAAAGCATGGAGTTCCCGTCGTGGCTCAGTGGTTAACGAATCGGCTAGGAACCATGAGATTGTGGGTTCGATCCCTGGCCTTGCTCAATGGGTTAAGGAGCCGGTGTTGCCGTGAGCTGTGGTGTAGGTCGAAGACATGGCTTGGATCCGAGTTGCTGTGGCTGTGGCGTAGGCTGGCCGCTAGAGCTCTGGTTCGATCCCTAGCCTGGGAACCTCCATATGCCAAGGGAGCAGCCCAAGAAACAGCAAAAAAGACAAAAAAAAAAAAAAAATCCTAATGCAAACCAACCAACTGTAAAATAGAACAATTCAGAGACTTCAACTGTGGATTGGGTAGTAGAGGACCACGAGGAGCTTTTGCTCATTTTTGTTAGGTGTGCTAATGTGTGGATGTAAATTGGAGCAGTTTAAAGATACTTGTTATGTAAGCAGATGTCCTTATATTTTAGAGATACACAACACTGAACTCATTAAGCAATGTCAGGGTGGCAGGGATTTTTTTTTTCCCCCCACAAAACCAAAAATAGATGAAGCAAGTATGGCGGAATGGCAATCATAGTTAAACCTAAGTGATGGGTGTTCGGGTGTTTATCCTACTGTTTCTATGAGTCAGGATGGAGCTGGGAGGCAAAAACCACAGGATTATTTAAAGCCCTGGGACTTGAGGCAGAGTATTGGTTACCCAGGAGATAAGAGCTTGCGGAGGCCAACAGACAACACAAGGTCAGTGCCAGCCCAGGCCAGCCCTGGGCCAGAGGGTGACATAAGAAGCTGGCATCACTGGGACCCAGGGCCTGTGGTCCCTTAGCCAAATAGAAACCACACAGGCCTTTGCAGGAACATTGGAGCCACAGCAGAGCAGAAAACCCTGCTGCTCCCTTCCTCCCACCTCCACCTCTAGTGCCAGTGTCTTTCTCAGCCCAGCCCAGGCTGCGGTCACAATGAAACCATAAGGAATCACTGCTGGGACACAAAGCAGAGCAGGGCTGGGCAAGTAGGCAGCTCTGAGGGTGGGCAGGGCCAGGGCCTGCATGGAATCCTACAGTTGTGCCTGTCTTTTTTTTTTCTTCTTCTTTTTAGGGCTGCAGGTGTGGCATATGGAGGTTCCAAGCCTAGGGGTCCAACTGGAGCTGCTTCTGCCGGCCTACACCACAGCCACAGCAATGCAGGATCCAAGCCATGTCTGTGACCTATGCCACAGCTCACGGCAACTCCAGGTCCTTAACCCACTGAGCGAGGCCAGGGATTGAACCCGAATCCTCATGGTTCCTAGTCGGATTTGTTTCTGCTTTGCTATAACAAGAACTCCACTAGTTGGGTTCTTAAACTGCTGAGCCACAACAGGAACTCTCTTTCTCTCTCTCTCTTTTTTTTTTAATATTAAGCATCCCTTTATTTGCTGACGCCATTAAAAAAACTGATTATGTTAGCAACAAAAAGTGGTTTTTTGAGTTGAAGTCAGAGGAGGTTATTCTCCATAGTGTTACAACATCAGTATTAAAATGTTAAATTTTATGTTGTCATCACCACTTTTGATCTTCTGAACAATTTTATTGAGTAAAATAAGATCAAAGATTACATGCTTATTTTATCTTCAGAAACGTAAAGGTCTAATTATTCAAAGAGTTTTTATTGTAAAACTAAATTCTGAAGGTGTCTACAGAGTTGGCTTTTTGTCTCTCTCTTTAAATCAGGAGTCTAACAAGGATTAGAAAAGACAAAACTCCGTTCAATGTTTCTGACAAAGTAGAACATAAATAAGTCTCTAATTTGGCAAAATATAATACAGCGCCTTCTGTTATCCTTGAATGAACAGTTTCCCAGTTACTTAACTCTAATATCTGGTAGTGTTCTTTCTCCTTTGTGAGGTGTTGGTTTACAGCCTGAAGTGATTGTGCATGTTTTTTTTTTTTCAAAAGAGAAGAAAAAGAGCCTTCTCCTCTAAGTGTTGTGAGCATAACAACAACCTCCCCTGCCCCTACCAGTGCTCCAGATAGAAGGGCTTTGGGGGCAGAAGAGCCATCCATTCCATTTTATGGCAGCTACTGGTTGCTCAAATAATGCCTTCTGGCACATGAAGCAAGAACATCCCTGTGTCAGCATAGCCTGTGGACTGGACAAGGACCCAGAAAGAATCAACTGCTGTCACTGCCCGAAACTGTAGATGTGTTTCCTGAGCTTGGAGAGGCTGTGGAGAATTGGCCTAAGGCCCTCCATGGTCCTGCTGGTGCCCTACCCCGAATCCATTTCCCATCTCCCTGATAATGGAACTTTGATTTTGTTCCTGCCGACAATGTGCCCAGCTAAAACACTCACTCCCCCAGTTCTTTTAGAGTTACTGGTGACCATCTGATCAAGTTCTGGCCAACGTGATGTAGGCAGAAGTCCTGAGGAAGGGTGATCCTCAACAACAAACAAACAAACAAACCAAAAACCCAACAAGTCTCTCTGCCTTCCTGCTTCTAGCTGTGTGAACTATGGATGCAATGTCTGGTGCTGTCGTAGCAGTCTTGTGACCATGAGAACTAAAGTTAGCTGCTGGAACAAGGAGTCTGGGACAAGGATGACATCTTTGAGCAGCTGCACCAGCCCTGGCCTGCCTAATCTTGGGCTTCTTGCTAGGTGATTAAAATAAATCCCTGACTTATCTGAGTCAATGTTGGTTGTGTTTTCTGTGATTTGTGGCTGAACACATATCTCGACTCAAAACAAAGAAATATGCTTTTTCTCAATAGAAGGAAAAGCAGGAAGTAAATAAACTGGCTACCAAGGAGAGACGAGCATTATCGAATATATGCTAAGCACAGGGCAGATACTCAAGAACCATAAGCCAATAAATGGGTGAGTTGACATGGTGAATGGACAGTGACCTGAGCAGGGAATCTGAAGAGTGGAAAGGCTTCTAGTAGTGAAGAAACCTTTTCCACTGCCTCCAAGAAAACCAGCCACAAACATTGCCAGGATACCTGATGCTGTCACAGTTTCCTGGGGTAACAAATTACTTCCTGTATGTCCTGGGGAAAGTGCAGATAGTGTACATGGAAGGAAAATCCAGAAGTTTGTCCATCAGCCAACAGATAACAGAATTCTGGGAGGACAGATGTGGTACATACACCCTAAGGTGACCCCCAGTGAAGCACGCCCTGTACATCCCCCACCTCCCCCTCTCTAAGTGTGGGAGGAACCTGGGACTTGCTTCTAACCAATGGGATATGGCGAAGGACTGTTTCTTCTTTGATAAAGTTACATCATTGGCAAAGGCGATCACATATGTACACACACACACACACACACACACACACACACACACACACAGCCCTGAGCAGACTAGAGTGCGAGAGAGATTCTTCTGTGCTGCCATGGAGTGAGAGGGGCATTTGTCAAGGAAGTGTGGGCAGGATCTAGGAGTTGAGAGAGACTCTAGCTGACAGCCAGCAAGAAAACAAGGACCTCGGTCCTACAACTAAGGAGACTAATTCTGCCAACAACCGGAAGGAGTCTGTGAGACCCTGAGGCCAGTCAATGGCATATGCCCAGGCTCTGAGACCAGCCCCAGTCAAGCATCCACATAAGAAAGCAGCCCCACCACCACCTTGGTCCCAGCCTGTGAGTTCCTGAGCAGCAGAACCCAGCTGGGCTATGCCCAGAAGTTCTGAGATAATAAGTATGTGTTGTTTCAAGATCCCTAGTTTGTGGAGATTCTTTACACAGCAATAAAAATTAATACTGGGAGGTCCCATTGTGGCTTAGGAGTAACAAACCCAACTAGGACCCACGAAGATGCAGGTTTGATCCCTGCTCTTGATCAGTGGGTTAAGGATCCCGTGTTGCTTTGAACTGTGGTGTAGGTCATGGATGTGGCTCAGATCTTGAGTTTCTGTGGCTGTGGCGTAGGCCAGCAGCTACAGATCTGATTCGAACTCTAGCCTGGGAACCTGCATTTGCCTGTGGGGGCAGGGGTTAAAAAGCAAAAAAGCAAAGCAAACAACAACAAAAACCCCCACCAACCCCAAAAAGAACAATGAAAAAATCTAATACAATGGAATAGAGAATGAGGATCCCTTTGTGAAAGAGAAGATGCTGCACAGCCTTTCTGGGACCCAGCAGAGGGAAGATGGATCTGGCAAGAATATTCATTTGTTCATTCATTGATTTGTTAACTGCTTGTTAAGGGCCACTGCTATGTGCCAGGCACTAAGTCACAATATGAAGCTTGTGTCTCTCAAAGTCTATTTCTTCTTCTTCTTCCTTTTTTTTTTTTTTCCCATTTTGGCTTTGCCCAGAGCATACAGAAATTCCCAGGCCAGGGATTGAACCTGCACCACAGTAGCAACCCAAACAGCAGCAGTGACACCGCCAGGTCCTTAACCTGCTGAGCCACAAGGGAAATTCCATTTCTTCTTCACCATGTGCCCACAGCAGTAACTTGCCCACTCTAGCTGAGGCTGAGGAGATAGAAGGCGAATTCATACTTGCCGCGTTCCTCCAGTGACGTGGCCCGGGGCCAGAACTGTCACATCTCTCATTCACCAAGCATCATGATGACCCTCGAGGGAGGTATTAATATAATCATCTTACAGATTAAAAAGACTAAAGTCACACAGTGGTAGAGCTGGGATTCTAAGAAATTTAAGTCAGTCAGCTCTTCCCGTTCAAAGCTGGGTTAGAATTTGGTGTAGGGAAAAGTCAGGTCATCTGAGCTCCTGTGGCCTCCTCCTCTTCCCGACTTCTTCGTCTCTGAAGCACGTACTTAAAAGCGTTAAAATATGGGAGTTCCCATTGTGGCCCAGTGGAAATGAATCCAACTAGTATCCATAAGGATGCAGGTTTGATTCCTGGCCTCGCTCAGTGGGTTAAGGATCTGGCGTTGCCGTGAGCTGTGGTGTAGGTCACAGACGTGGCTTGGATCCCGAGTTGCTGTGGCTGAGGTGTAGGCCAGCAGCTGCAGCTCCAATTTGACCCCTAGCCTGGGAACTTCCATAGGCTGTGAGTGCTGCCCTAAAAAGGGGGAAAAAAAAAAAAAGAGTTAAAATATCATGCAATAAAAAAATACAATCTAGTAGTAACTTAGGGCAATTTTAAAATGGGATAAATACCTAGTATGCCTTTTTCACTTTTCCTTTGTCAGCATATTTTTCCTTTCTGCGAAGACATTATTAGAATGTTCCTTCAAACACTTTCTAAATTTGAATCTGGTGTCAACACTGCCTTTGACCGCATTCTGCTGCATTGCTGTGAGGGTTCAGTGAAGTGATGCAGATAAAGCATTGATCCCTTTTTTCTGTACAAAGCTTTGTATCCTTTGCTTTTCACTTAACATGTGTATCAGTCAGAGCCCCGACAGGAAAAGCATTCACTCCGATGGTTCAAATGAAGAGCCACTTAGTGAAGGACAATTTACAGAGACGCGGACAAGTTTGAGGGACCCAACAAAGGATGCTGAGGCACCCAGGAGCTGGCAGGAGCGGTTACCTGCCTCAGAGCCAAAAGGGCAAGGGGATAAAATGTGCTACCGGAGCCCAGAGAGGGCTGCAGACATGGGGGTCTGTCCAGGGGGAGCTGTAGTCCTGGAGGCACGGCGGCAAGGAGAGAATGGACAAGGCGGAGCCCAGCCCTTCTCCTCCCACTCTTCCATCTCCCACTGGGGCCAGAAGCAAAGGGGATCCTGATGGGGTAGTCCATGGAGTCAACTTCCTGGGGCGCAGAGCAGAGCAGAAAATTATTCTGGAAGGACACACGGAGAAGCATTAGCACATTATATTCTGAGCACTATCTCATATCATGAAATATTTCTTGAAAACAGTGTTCTTTTTTAAAAAGTGAAGTATAGGTTTTTTTTTTGTTTGTTTGGTTTGGTTTGGTATTTTTGTCTTTTAGGTCCGCACCTGCGGCATATGGAGGTTCCCAGTTGAAGGGTTGAATCGGAGCTACAGCTGCCCGCCTACACCACAGCAACACTGGATCTGAGCCATGTCAGCAACCTACACCACAGCTCAGAGCAATGCCAGATCCTTAACTCACTGAGCCAGGCCAGGGATCGGATCCTCGTCCTCATGGGTGCTAGTCAGGTTCGCTATCCGCTGAGCCACTACAGGAATTCCAAGTAAAGTATAGCTGATTTACAATGTTGTTTTGGTTTCTGCTGTACAGCAAAGTGATTCAGTTATACATATACATATATATATATATATACACATATATATTCTTTTTCATATTCTTTTCCATTATGGTCTATCACAGGATATTGAATATAGTTCCTTGTGCTATACAGTAGGACCCTGTTGTTTATCCATTATATATATAATTGTTTGAATCTGCTAAACTCCCAATCCAGCCCTCCCCACTCCCTTCCTCCTTGGCAACAGAAGTCTGTTCTCTATGTTCAAGAGTCTGTTTCTTTTCTATAGACAGGTTCATTTGTGCCATATTTTAGATACCACATATAAGTGATATCATATGGTACTTGTCTTTCTCTTTCTAACTTAGTATGATAATCTCTAAGTCCATCCATGTTGCCGCAAATGGCATTATTTCATTCTTTTTAATGGCTAAGTAGTATTCCATTGTGTATATGTACCACATCTTCTTAATCCATTCACCTGTCAATGGATATTAGGTTGCCTCCATGGAAGGCAGTATTCTTTTTTTTTTTTTTTTACACAGAAGAGATTTATTACAAAAAAAAAATACAAAGAGTTTCTAGTGTACAAGTAAAGAAAGAATTATGTTTAAAGCACTTTAATTTGTTCGTATGAGCAAATAGCTTTGGGAGTCAAACATCCCCCTTCGATACGGAGGATTGACAGTATATATACAATGGAATATTGTTCAGCTATGAGAAAGAAGAAAATCATGCCATTTGCTACAACACAATGAACCCTGAGAGCATTATGCTGAGATAATTCAAAGAAAGACAAATACTCT
This sequence comes from Phacochoerus africanus, assembly GCF_016906955.1. Taxonomy (NCBI): domain Eukaryota; kingdom Metazoa; phylum Chordata; class Mammalia; order Artiodactyla; family Suidae; genus Phacochoerus; species Phacochoerus africanus. The sequence goes on from NC_062546.1 coordinate 96,046,785, forward strand.
ATGATATCACTTACATATAGTATCTAAAAGAGCTGAATTCATAAAAACAGAGAGTAAAAAGGTGGTTACCAGGAACTGAGGGGTGGGGGAGCAGGGGAGATGCCATTTAAGCTAACAAACATGCAAATAGTAAGTAAGTTCTGCAGTTCTTGGTTCTTCAAACACAACTTTCTTCATGTCACATTCTTTCTCAAGAATTTATTACCTATTAGTTTTAGGTCTAATTTCACAGCTATATATCTAAAGTCTTTCCTTAACTAATTCTGTTTTACAGGTATCCCCTGCTTTTTGAGTTTGGAAGGCAGTATTCTTAACGGCTGAGAAACGCCTCATCATTCGGTATGTCTGTGATTCATTACTAGTAGGAGGATTTGTAGCAGCATAGTAGTAATATTAGAGGATATTTAGATTGGTCTGTTTTCAATTACGACAACAGTTGTCTTTGCACAAAATTACTTTTCTACACCTGCCATGTTAAGTGACTCCATTCACGGAGGACTTTGTACAGTCCAAAGGCTTGGAGGGTCTAGGTGAGAACACAAAGACTCGCCTCCCCATCCCAACCATCCTGAGATCCCTGGAAAACAAGGTGGGCCATCAATTTAACCCTTTCTTAGCCCAGTTGCAAGTCAGGAGAAGGCATGGGCTGCACCTGAAAGAACTGTTCTTTGGAAAATGTGGAACTGAACTCAGGGCTGAGGGAGCGTGGGTGGGTGGATGCCCAGGGGTGGGCCAGACGCTCCCAAAGCTGCCCATCCCTAGAAGACAATAAATGCCGGCCAACTCAGCATTTCCCGGTTCCATCCACTCTTCTCAGGGCTCCTGGGCCCTGGGCTGTGGCAAGCTTGCTCCCCCTGCTGACCAGCCATGGTCCTGCAGGTCCTGAGCATCAGCCCCCTTGAGCCTAGCTACCAGTATGAGCACAGGCTCTGGAACTAGTCCCCTGAAAATTCCCACAGGCCTTTCAGCATCTGAGAGATGCTTAGATTCACTTCCCTGGGGTGGAGAATTGTCTTGATTAGAACAGGACCTCTAGGTCACTGGTGGAAATGTAAATGTGCATACATATTAAGAACCTTCTTTTTTTTTTTTGTCTTTTGTTTTTTTAGGGCCATACCTGCAGCATATGGAGGTTCCCAGGCTAAGGGTCTAATCAGGCCTACGCCAGAGCCACAGCAATACGGGATCTGAGCCACATCTGCGACCTACACCACAGCTCACGGGCAACGCCGGATCATTAACCCACTGAGCAAGGCCAGGGATCAAACCCACAACCTCACGGTTCCTAGTCGGACTCCTTAACCACTGAGCCAAGACAGGAACTCTGGGACCTTCAAATTTTTGATCTAGCCTCACCTCCTCCAGGAAGCTTTCCATGACCACACCCCCAACACCCCAGAGTAATCTATATGCCACCTTTCCCTGTAGCATTTTTGCTCATCTCTGACTCTGGTGAACAAGAAAAATAACTTCATTTTGCTCTGATATTTTACATTTTTATTTTGAACTCCAATTTCACCAAGTATTTGTAGTGACTTGATTTTTCAATCATTTCAGGGTTTCTCTCTGCCCTTTCTTTGGGACTATGTCTCAGTGGCAGGTGGGAAAGAGGGAATGCTTATGAAGCCAAGATGGGCAACATGATGTATAGTCATGAGGCCGCTGTCTCTTAATCATCTGTCTTTGCAGAGTTCCCGTGGTGGCTCAGTGGGTTAAGAACCTGACTAGTATCCATGAGGATATGGGTTTGATCCCTGGCCTTATTCAGTGGGTTAAGGATCCAGTGTTGCTGTGAGCTGCAGTGGAGGTGGTGGATGCAGCTCAGATCTGTCATCGTGGCTGTAGAGTCTCTGGCTGCAGCTCTGATTTGACCCCTTGCCCAGGAACTTCCACATGCAGCAAGCATGGTCGTAAAAAGACCAAAAAAAAAAAAAAAAATCATCTTTCCTTGCAGGCCTTACCTGGGGAGTCCCCACCAAGTGGGCCCAAGTTCCTGACTATGGACTCCACTGGTTATATCTGGATTCCCAGGAATTTATCTGAGGTCCTTTCACCTCACAGAGGCACCAGATTTTCTGAAAGGACAGCTGAAAAAAACAAAAGGCTAAGTTCTTTCCAATATCTTCTCTCCCCACACCTAGTACCTCCCAGGGAGGGGATGGCCAGGCCCCCTCTGCTCTCACATCCCATCCCCCTACCTGGTCCTGCCACACCCCAGGGCTCAGCTCAGGAAGCAGGGTCCAGGGTCTACCTTTCACCTCCCCCTTCAGCTCATCCCAATGACTGGCCCAGCCCAGGGCATCTTAGCCTGTGCAGGAAACCAGCTCTCCTTCCCGGGTCATTTCCTCCCAGATCCTTTGTTCATACCCAGTGACTCTCTTCCACTCACTGTCTGGAAGGGCTTGGTGGGGGGCGGGGGGAGAAGCCAGGAAGCAATTTTACTCTGCCTTCTGCTCTGTACATCTTCTTGCTTCCCAGAGGCCAAGGGCACAGCAGCTAGAAGGGGAGAAGAAAGGAAGAGAGGGAAGGAGGGGGAATGGAAGAGCAATCACCTCTGTTTCCAAAAGGGCTTGCCACCCACACTGCTACCCTCATGCTTGCCTTACTCGTCCTCTCCCCTCCTGTCGGGGGTGGCCGGGTTGGGGGTTGGGGGCATCAGGACTTGGCCTCACAGAGGTGGGGTGGAGGCTCCGAGTCCTAGGCCTGCAGAAGATCCTTAATTTGACAATGCACACCATCAGCAAAGGTCTTCAGACAGCCAGGGAAAGCAAGGAGCTAATCTCCTTGTGAAAGAGAGAGAGAGAGAGAGACAGAGACAGTGAGAAAAACACAGAGAGAGAAATCTGCCAAGAGAATCTGCCTTTGGTGAAACTGATGTCATGTGGCAGTGATCTGCAGAGACTTGAAGCAGGATCTCAGGTCCCTGACCAGGGACTGAACCTGGGCCCTGGTGGTGAGAGCACCAAATCCTAGTCATTAGACCTCCAGGGGCTAGTAGCTGGGAGCAGGGCCCTGACTCATCTACTCTGAAGAAAGAATTCAGCAAAGAGATGAAAATCAGTGAGGTGAGTAAAGTGTTTATTAGGAGAGAAGATACATGTAGAGAAAGCATGGGGGAGGCTCAGAGAGAGGTAGGGGCTGTGCGCTACGCTTTGCGGATGGTTTCAGTCACTTATATGGAGGCAGTCTTTCCAGGTTTCCTCTGGCCAGTCATCTTGCTTTGCCTGGCCCGAGTCCATATTCGGCCTGACTCAGGGCCCTCCCCAGTGTGCACCTGAATCTTTTAGTTAAGATGGAGTCCAGGAGTTCCTATCTTGGCGCAGTGGAAACGAATCCGACTAGGAACAATGAGGTTGCGGGTTCGATCTCTGGCCTCGCTTAGCAGGTTAAAGATCCAGCGTTGCCATGAGCTGTGGTGTAGGTCACAGACGCGGCTGGGATTCCACATTGCTGTGGCTGTGGTGTAGGCCAGCTGCAACAGCTCCGATTCGACCCCTAGCCTGGGAACCTCCATATGCCATGGGTGCTGCCCTGAAAAAAGAAAGACAAAAGATTAAAAAAAAAAAAAAATGATGGGAGTTCAGCGCAAGGGCCTCTGGGTGGTTGGCAGGACATATTGTGGTCTAGCACTCCTTCCCCTGAGGATCCTTCTTGCTCATGAGTAGCTTGGCAGTGGTGGTGGTGGAGTCACCTTGACCTCAAGAATGAAAAATAGGTGGTCTCTTTATCTTGCACCCAAGCAGGACTCAGGTCCTCCTTGGTCATGCCATTATCTTGATCTTGAAGTATCTATCCACAGGAGACAGCTTCCATCTGGTTGGCCTGGGACCCATCAACCTCCTGCCTCAAACTGAGCATTTGACTGGGAGCTGGAGACCCACATTCAGTCTTACTCAGGGCCGGGTCTTACCACTGAGTCCCAGGAGCAGAAGACAGAAGAAAGTATGGCAGGTGACACTACCCTAGGAGACTTAGCTCAATGGTGAGTGTGGTGCAGGCAAACACTTAATCTTTCTGGAAGTCTTGTTCTCCTTGTTTGTGAAGCAAAGATCAGAATTTCCACATTGTAGTGTTGTTGTGAGGATGAAGTGAGCACAGACGAACAAGGACCCACAGGCCACCTGGGGCAGATGGAGAGGCCCATCCCTACCAGGTGCACAAACCTTTGGGTTCCTTGTCTGGGAAAGCCTGGCACAGCGCCAGGAGTGCTCAGACTCCCAGCACGAGGAAAACTGCAGACTCAGTGATGCTTCACCTTGAAAGTGTGCAGACACCCATGCGGCCAGCCATCTCTTGTCCCCACTTTCCTCCCATGGTCTGTGTCCCCATCTTCTGCTTCCCATCTACCCCAAAGTCCAGTCTCAGAGGGCTGTTCAACCAGAATTTCTAGGTACTCTCTCATGCAGCAGCAATATGCTGGGTGCTTGTATATAAGGGAGTGAAACAGACACAACAGGAAGAAAAAAAGACAGAAAGCAGATCACCCTGCACTCTGCCGGGGGAGGGGGGGCAGAACCAGTGGAGGCGCAGGTACAGCTTCCGGGACAGGGGTGAGGAGAGGGTAAGGAAATGACTGGCCTGCTTGGGCTGCGACAGGCAGAGAGCTGCAGAGCTTCAGGCTGGGCGCGGATATCTGGAGGGAAGAAGGCACAGCCCAGGTTCCATGGAGCTGGACCGCCAAGGTGAGGCGCTCCCTGACCCCTCAGTCCCGTGAAGGCTGTGGTTCCCATCAAGGGCAACCTGGGTGAGACCTGCACCTGGGGGTAGGGGGAGCATCAGCACCAGCCTGCAGGGGCCAGAACAGGAGGAGTCTTTGGGGCAGGCTGCTTCCCGCGGCGCACAAGAGACTACTGATTTCAACCTGAGAGAAGATGAACAAAGGCTTCCTGGAGAAGTCGGCGCCCCCTTTGAGAGACCCTGCGCAATCCAGCCCCTCCCCCCACGTGTGTCATTTCAGCTCCTGCTCCCTCCCCAAGGCCTTTTCTCCTCTCCTGCCCTCTGCCGTGAACGCGCTCCCCCAAGTTTGCTCATTCCATTCAGCTCTTTTCTCCAAGGTCACCTTCTCCGCATGGCCTCCCTTGACCAAACTAGGTAGGAAAGCATCCCTGCTCCGACCCAGCATTTCAGGTCCCTTGTCCCACAGTTGCCCTTAGCGTGGTCTCATGCCCTGTGATTGCTTATTCTTTATTGTCTGTGCTCCTCACTAGAACATAGAGGCTAGAATATTTATCCATCACTATGTTTTTTGTTTTATCCTTGCTTTTTATGGCCACATCTATAACATATGGAAGTTCTCTGGCTAGGAGCGGAATTGGAGCTGCAGCTGCCAGCCTATGCCACAGCTCATGGCAGCTCCTGGATCCGTAACCCACTGAGCGAGGCCAGGGATCGAACCCCCAGTCTCATGGATACTAGTTGGGTTCTCAGCCTGCTGAGCCACAGCGGTATCCATCACTATGTTTCCAGGGCCTAGAACAGAGCCTGGGGCATAGCAGGTGCTCGGAAGTGTTGGTGGTAATGATGTGACAGGTACCTGCTAGGCAGCCCTGTTTGTGATCACAGTGAGGTCAGTCATAATACTAGCAAGTGATGGTTACTTCAGGTCAGTCCTCCTGGGATAGACAATGACCCCAACCACTGTCTACCCAGCCACACCCTTCTCCCTTGGTTAGATTTAATCTCTGAGCACTGGGATTTTTGAACACCGGCCCCATCTGGGCTGCCTCACTTTTGCATTCACTGCCTGCCTGGCCAGTTCCTGTAGGATGCTCTATGGACATGCAGACGGATGGTCCAGGCCTCCAGCCCTTCTCCCCGCCTACCCCAAGGCGCCAGCCTGCCCTCAGATTCGTGGCACCTGCATATATCTTGTTTGGCTAATCCAGCAGTCCTAGGTTTCAGGTCAGGCTGGGGCAGGGAAGAAGGGTGTAGTTGCAGACCCAGACCCCCCCAGCCCATTATAAACCCAGATCCTGGAGTTCCTGGCTCAGTGGAAACCTATCTGAAAAGCATCCCTGAGGACGCAGGTTTGATCCCTGGCCTTGTAGGTTAAGGATCTGGAGTTGCTGTAAGCTGTGGTGTAGGATGCAGACGCAGCTCAGATCCCATGTTGCTGTGGCTGTGGTGTAGGCCAGAGGCTACAGCTCTGATTCGATCCCCAGCCTGGAAACCTTTATATGCTGCGGGTGCAGCCTTAAAAAAAAAAAAATACAAAAAATTAAAAAATAAAAATAAACCCAGATCCTTCCCAAGGTCACATGCTGGGTGGGTACTCAGAACAAGATGCCCAGCTGAAAGCCACTGCCCTTCTGACGCACCTCATGTAAACCCATTGTCTTCTAAGGTAAACAGGTGACTTATGTCGTTTACCTCATCGCAGTGTTGTGAAATTCCAAAAACAACAGATATGAAAGTGTTTGTAAACTGATGAGTGCATCTTACAAATCTGGACTTTTCCCCAGCGCCGTGCACAGCGACTGAACCCAGGGAGGGTGCTCAGTAAATGCTTTTGGAAGGTATGGCCCTCAGGCCCACAGGGTGTCCTACCCTCTTGGGGCGTCCTCCCCTCTTGGGGCGTCCTCCAGGCCCCTCACTCCTGCTCTCCCTTCTCACCTAGCTGGGGCCAGGTGCTCAGCCAGGTGGCTGAGAGGCAGAAAGGCAGGCCCACCCTGCCCGCCAGGCGTTCACAGCTCAGTTGGGAGAGACTGACAAGGGACCAGACGAGATGCAGTGTGAAAAGTGCACGCAGAGCGTGCCAGGCTGCCATGGGAACAGAGGGGGGCTGGAACCACAAGAAGGAAAACAGCCCCTTACATCTGCGCGTGGCTTTCAGCTTTTCCAAGAGAGGAGAGGGAAGGGTGGGGGTGGGGAAGGGCAGAAAACTCAGGAATGGCCTCTTCCTGCATTCCAGAGCTGTCACCTTAGCTGAGCTTATACTCTTTCAATGGAAAAAAAAAAAGACTTAAAGATATCCTCACACACCCATAAATGAGGCTTTCTAGTGGCTCTGTCTTGAACAATAATTTTTTTAAAGTTACTTACTTTGTTTATTTATGTATTTAATCTTGGCTGTACCCACAACTTACAAAAGTTCCCAGACCAGGGATGGTTCCCAGGTTACAGCAGTGAAAGTGCCAAATCTTAACCACAAGACCACCAGGGAACTCCTTGCACAATCATTTTATTTATTTTTTAGCCGCTGCACCTGTGGCACATAGAAATTCCCAGGGCTAGGGGTGGTGTTGCAGCTGCAGCTGCCAGCCTATGCCACAGCCATGGCAACACTGGATCCAAGCCACATCTGTGACCTATGCTGCTGCTTGCAGCAATGCCAGATCCTTAACCCACTGAGCAAGGCCAGGGATCGAACCCTCATCCTCCAAGAGCCAACATCTGGTCCTTAAACTGCTGAGCCACAATGGGAACTCCTGCAATCTTTTCTTGATGTTTGCTTTTCCTAAAGGCTTGGCGGCCTCAACGGACACCAGGCCGTGAAGGTGTGAGCAGTAAGAATTCGCAGGGCTGCCTCCATGAGCCGATGTCTCACCTCCTATTAAAGAGTCACACCCTGGGTTTAGTTTAGTGCTAAATTACCTGAATCATCTAAGCAGAGAGAGTTTAACTCTTGTAATTTGGCTCTTAAGTGTGGCCTAGTGGCAGGAAGGAGGTGCTAATTCAGTGGTAACGCATAACCCCCAAATCTGTGCTGTAAAACCACACGGGTCTATTGGCTCTCACAACACGCCCAGCATCAGGAGGCCCGTTGGGGAAGGAAAGATGGAGATGCCTGGCTCTCAGATGCTTGCCCGTGAGAGGGACCCCCTTCCCCATCAAACCCACAGGCCAGAGTGGCTCACACCTGCCTTCAAAGGGGGAGGGAGCAGGTGGGGACTGGCCCTCCAACCAAATGTTCACACAAGTGCCAAGAGCACAACCCACTCACAGCAGTGACAGGGGTGTGAGCTCCTCTTGTCCTGGAGAAAAGCCCAAGTTCTCACATTACTGATGACATCTGCACTAGAACTTGAGTCCGCTAACAATGTTATCGCACTCTGAACAAAGTAATTGCAGTCGTCTGACTCTGGTTGATGAGTGTTCAGTTAGCACAGGATTGAGGTCAGAGGGGCCAGGAAAGGGAGGAAAGGTTTGGATAGATAGATTAATCATAAACTGGGCAGGGAAACTCAGTTTTAGGATGGACTCTGTTTCAAAGAGGGACCTCAGGCCAGCATCATGCCCCCAGAGGACAAAGAAATGACTCAGGGACTGAAATGCTCCAAGTAGGGTTCCTGGCTGCCTCACCTGCTACTGATTCCATCTGTTCACCAAGCATATCCCAGGAGGCCTTGGGGCTTCCTGGAGTCTGCAAGAGGATTTGCTCTTTCAGGAAACAATGCTGCTGCCCCAGTTGTAGAAAGCCTGGGAGATCCCTGCTTCCCTGGGATCAAGGCTGCAGCCATGATAGAGGAAAGAGCACAGGCCTCGCCTTAGGGGCAAGGGGGTCCCGCTGTGTTCCCACACACAACAGCTGTGTGTCCATGGGCAAGTTACTTAACCTCTCTGAGCCACTGCTTCCTATCTGGACCAGAGGAAACCTCTCTTCAAGGGGTTTATGGCAATTTAAGAAGATAATGTAAGAGGAGTTCCCGTTGTGGTGCAGTGGTTAACAAATCCGACTAGAAACCATGAGGTTGCGGGTTCGGTCCCTGCCCTTGCTCAGTGGGTTAACGATCCGGCGTTGCCGTGAGCTGTGGTGTAGGTTGCAGATGCGGCTCGGATCCCGCGTTGCTGTGGCTCTGGCATAGGCCGGTGGCTACAGCTCCGATTCGACCCCTAGCCTGGGAACCTCCATATGCTGCAGGAGCGGCCCAAGAAATAGCAACAACAACAACAACAACAACAACAAAAGACAAAAAATAAAAAAATAAAATAAAATAAAATAAAATAAAGAAGATAATGTAAGGAAACAGCCTGCCTGGGGCATGTGGGAGGGTGCTGTTCCATGGGGGGAAGCTCCACGAGAAACTGGGAGGAGCTTGTTTAGGGGAAGCCTCCCTGAGGGGCTCTGGGGAGGTGTGTAGGCCCTGCCCTCCGCGGGTTGGAGGGGTGAGCACCCAAAGCCAACTCTACCACCTCTGCGGAGGGCCAGCCTGGTGCAGCCCCGGCAGGGGGACGTGGGCCTCATGGTCCCACAAACCTCCTACCTGTGGCTGTGACCCCCACAGTGGCTTTCTCCTTGGCCACAGGGCCTCCTGCTTGCTGGGCCTCCTCGGTTGTCCTCCTCTGGCATGGTCAGGTCCACCCTGTGAGGTGGAGGTAAGAGCCCTGAATGATTTAGCCAATCTCATACTCAACTGAAAAATCTCATCATGAGGCAAAGCGAAGTCAATTCATATGTATGCGAGCAGCATCTCCCCGCAGCTGCTCGGCCTTCGCAGCAGATGGCTCCTGACACTCGTTTGGCTGCAGGGAGAGCCCCAGGCACCGGATCCAAAATGGAGCGAAAAGAAGTTAGAGATGGAGGCAACTATGGGTCTGCAGTCTGGAGGCGCAGGCACCGCAGCTGGCAGGGGTGCAGGAGGGGGCAGCTGTGGGCTCCCACTGGGGCTCCGAGGTGCCTCCCTGCACCCCAGGCATCGACTAGCTCCCTCTGCAGGGGCTGAGTCCAGACCTCAAGGCCGGGACACCTCCCCTCCCCTGGGACCAGCACAGGACAATCAGTTGCTAGAAGGCGGGTCAAGACCCATGGACTAATGTCCAAGGGTGGCCTCCCACTGAGGCTGGGAGCCATGTCAGAGGGTGCTGGGAGCCCCCTCTGAGATGCCCTATCCAGAGGGGACAAGACAGGGTTCGGATGCCTTCCTCCAGCAGCCTTTGCTGCATATGCCTGAGACCCAAGGGCTGAGCCAACTTTCACAGGCCCCACCCCTCTGGGGGCTGCCCGCTTGTTACACTCTGTCCCCTCATCACAGCTCAGTAATGGATTCGGCCAACACTTCCTGAACACCGACTTGTCATGTCCTGGGACTGAGAGGGTGGGGACGGCCCTGCTGCTGGCAGAGTGAATAAGGCTCTGCTGGTGGCGGGCAGGCTGAGGACACTGTGGAGGGTGGTGCTCCCATCACAGTCACCTGGGACGCTTCCAAAGGGGCCACCCAGAGTCCCTGCCCAGAAACTGTGCCCCGATGAGTACAGATTATCCTTGACTCCCCCAAGCTGTGACTCTGTGCCAGGCACTCTTCCAAGTGCTTTACAAATACCAACTTCTTTTTTAATTTATTTATAACACTTTTATTTTTTCCATTATAGCTGGTTTACAGTGTTCTGTCAATTTTCTACTATACAGCAAGGTGACCCAGTTACACATACATGCAAATACCAACTTCTTAAACTCTTAAAACACCTCTGGGAGATGGGTATTGTCATTTTTCCATTTACAGACGGGGACACTGATGTACAGAGAAAGGAAGTCATGTGCCTGAGGTAATAAATTGCATAGTCAGGATCTTTTTTTCTTTCTTTCGTTTTAGGGCCACACCTGCAGCATATGAAAGTTCCCTGGCTGGGGGTCCAGCCGGAGCTGTGGCTGCCGGCCCATGCCACTGCTTGTGGCAATGTTGGATCCTTAACCTACTGAGCAAGACCAGGGACCGAACCTGCATCCTCACAGAGACAATGTTGGGTCCTTAACCCACGAAGCCACAACAGGAACTCCCATAGTCAGGATCTGAACCGGGTGGTCTGGTTCCAAGGCACTGGCAGGGTCAGCCCCTTGCCAAAGGCCCCTTGATGGACCCCAGTCTGCTAGGACCCTGATTCCCATCTTTTCTTGCCCCAGCAAATCAACAAAGACATACGTATTTCAGGCCCACAGGGCTGCGTGCAAGCAGTGAGAAGCAGAAGGGACCTCCAGTGGGCGTGTTTAGTTCTGGAGGGGACCAGTTCAGGGCACTTAAGCTCAGCGACCTGGGGAAGTGAAGGAGACCCTCTGTTGGGGAAAAGGCACATCTATAAGTATTTGATATCATGAGTATTCGGTTCTTTCAGCTCCCACTGAGGGTTTCACCCACAGCATCCCCTCTTCTGGGAAGTCCTTTCAGGCCACCTTCCATCCCAGGCTGAGTTAGGTGCCTCCCCTGTGCTTCCACATGGATCTGGCCCTCACACCTCCACTGCACTCATGTCACTGCGCTGTCACTGAAGGTTTATTTCTGTAGGTCTGCAATCTCCACATGGGCAGGATATGTCCCCAGGGCCTTACCCAGCACCTGATTGAGGGAGCAACTGTTAGTTCAGATCCTCTGGGAGATGACACAGAGGCAGGATTACCTAAGTAAGAGGTGTGCTGGGAGAAATGCCTGTGAGGACAAAGGGGGCAGGAACAGAAGAATGTTGGGAGAATCTTCAAACCACAATTCGGGTCTCATACCTGTGAAGGGTGGGGGATGAGGTGAGGAAGGAGGCCTGTCGAAGTGTCTCAGATCTCAGAGCAGTTCTGAGAAAGATCTGTCCCTGGCCATTGGGGCGTCCTTAAGCCACAGCCCCCCACTAGAGGAGTCCCACTGCTTAGCAGAATGGGCCTGTGTGAGTCCTGCCACCATGATCAATCCCTGCCTGAAAGCATCCTGAGAGAGGCGTGGCTTCAGTGTAAGCATGGTGGTGGATCTAGAGAAACAACAGCTGGGACTGTCAGTCAATCCTGCTCCCATAGCAGATCTGAGCAGCACATTTTCTGATCGCCACGGTAACTGACAGGCAGAAGGTTGGCCACACCCCAAGGATATAGGGCCAAAAGCAATGATGCCAGGATCTGTCACCTTGATGCAGGGACCTCTCATACATATCTATGTTAATATACATGTATAGTGTTAAGTCCTTGTATATATTGAGTGGATGAAGTAATTAAAAATCCCACCACTACAGAATTACTTTCTGCAATGAGATTCTGAATTCAGAGGTTTTGCAAATTTCTTTCAAGTTGTTACCATATTTACATTATTACAATCTTTGTGCATGTAGTACTTCATATTTTTTAATTTTATTTTTTCCATTATAGTTGGTTTAGAGTGTTGTCAATTTTCTATTGTACAGCAAAGTGACCCAGTATACATCAGGTATACATCAGGATCTCATTCCAAATGCAAAAGTTTGCATCTATTAACCCCAGAATTTTATTTTTTTATAATGATTTTTAATTTTTTTCCATTATAGCTGGTTTACAGTGTTCTGTCAATTTTCTACTGTACAGCAAGGTGACCCAGTCACACATACTTTTTTCTCACATTATCATGCTCCATCATAAGTGACCAGACATAGTTCCCAGTGCTACACAGCAGGATCTTATTGCTTATCCATTCCAAAGGCAATAGTTTGCATCTATTAACTCCAAATTCCCAGTCCATCCTATTCCCTCCCCTTCCCCCTTGGCAACCATAAGTCTTTTCTCCAAGTCCATGATGTTCTTTTCTGTGGAAAGGTTCATTTGTACTGTTCATTAGATTCCAGATATGTGATATCATAAGGTATTTGTCTCTCTCTTTCTGACTTCACTTGTATGAGAATCTCAAGTTCCATCCATGTTGTTCTTTTTGATGGCTGAGTAGTATTCCATTGTACCACATCTTCTTAATCCAATCATATGTTGATGGACATTTAGATTGTTTCCATGTCTTGGCTATTGTGAATAATGCTGCAATGAACATACAAATACATGTATTTTTTCAAGGAAAGTTTTGTCCAGATGTCTGCCCACAAGTGGGATTACTGGGTCATATGGTAGTTCTCTATTTAGTTTTCTGAGGCACCCCCATACTGTTTTCCATTGTGGTTGTATCAGTTTATATTCCCACCAACAGAGTAGGAGGGTACCCTTTTCTCCACACCCTCTCCAGCATTTGTTATTTGTTGAATTGTTAATGGTGGCCATTCTGACAGGTGTGAGGTGGTACCTCATGGTAGTTTTGCTTTGCATTTCTCTAATAATTAGGATGTTGAGCATTTTTTCATGTGCCTGTTGGCCATCTGTACTTCATATTTAAAAAAAAAATTTGATATTTAGAATATTTCTACATGTTTCTACCAGTCTTCATAAGTATACTTTTTAGTGATTAAACAATACTCAACAAATGAATGTACCAAAATGTCCTAAATCACTGTTTTTCAACTTTTCCATTATCTCTTTTTCTGTTACTATAGGTAATGTGCTTATGTCCATCTTTGGGTGTATATGATTTAGTTTCTGCTGGATTATAGCTCTAGGATAGATTTCTAGGTTTGGAATGACTGAATCAAAAGATGCAGTTTTGTGACTGTGTCAAATTTTGCTAAATTTCTTTCTAATATTATGTTTATTCATAATGTATATTAGTTATCTACTGTTGCATGAAAAGTTACCATAAAATGAAGTGATTTAATATAACCCACATTTATTATCTCACTGTTTCAGTGGGTGGGGATCCAGGCATGGCTTGAATGTGTCCTCTGCTTCAGGATGTCACAGGCTGCAATAGAGGTGTCGACAAAGGCTGGGGTCTCATCTGAAAACTAGACTGAGAGAGGATTTTCTTCCAGGTTGTCAGGATTCAGTTCATGGTAGGTTGTTGGATGGAGGGCCTCTCTGCTTAGCTGGCTGTTGGTCAGAGGCCACCCTTAGCTCCTTGCCACATGGGCCTCCCCAATATGGTGACATACTTCATCAAAGCATGACTCCGAGAATATACCAGCCTGCTAGCAAGACAAAGGTCACAATTTTTGTAACATAATCACAGCTGCCTTATTCTGTTTTTATTTTTGGTTTTTGTTTTTTTATAGCCACACCTGTGGGATATGGAAGTTCCTGGTCTGCTTATTGAATCTGAGCCACAGCTGCAGCAATGCTGGACCCTTTAACTCACTGTGCTGGACAGAGGATTGAACCAGTGCCTCCGCAGCGACCTGAGCCTCTGCAGTTGGATTCTTAACCCTCTGTGGCACAAAGGAACAAGAATAAGAAGCTCCCTTATTCTTGTTTTGAACCAAGAGATACTGGAGAGAGGATGACGCAAGGCTAAGGACACCAGAGCAGGGATCACGGGGGCCACCTTGGAGGCTGCCTCCTACAAATGTCACAAGGGCATACACTAATGCCAATTTTACCTCGACCTCACCAACACAGAATGTTCTAGAACTTAAAAATGACTGGTATGGTAGGTGGAAAAACTGCTGTCCCATTCTACTGCTGTCTCCCTTAGGGCCACCTGGGTCACTTGCTCCCAAATGCTGCCAAGTGATCCCCCAAAAGTTGTCCACTGAGAGCAAAGTAAGGAACTGCTCACACCCCACCCCCACCCCTTGCACCCTGCGTGAGGCAGCAGAGTTCCTTGAGAGGGATCCAGCCTCAAGAAATAGCTGGTGTTTGGGCAGCAACTCCCAGACCTGAACACCCTGGTACCACCTGGAAGCACCAACATTTAGGAGCCAACCTTCTTTGAAGGCTTTCACTATAAACTCTCTCTGGAATTCACATTTTGCAAATTTCATTGCCAAAACAATGCTGTATGATACACATTAATTCCCCATTTTACAGATAGGAAACGCAGCACCAGAGGTGGGAAATTACTCATTCAAGGTCACTCCACTGAAGTGGCAGGCCCGGGGTTTGGAGCCACAGCAAGCTGCCCACTCTGTGTTCCCCCTCTGTCTCCTTAGGTCCCCTTGTCCTCAGCCGGGGCCTCCTAAGGCTCCAAAACACCCCGCCCTTCTGCCCCACCCCCACTCAACACTAAATATGATAGAAGGGGTGGTCCCTTTCTCTTAGTTAGCTGAAAGGGGTTCCAGAAGTTTCTGCTCAGTTTCCATTGTTTCCTAATAAAAAAGCTGAGCTGGAGAGTCACCTCTAACCAGCATGAGAAGAAAGCTCTGGGGGCCACAGTCCAAGTCTGCCCCCTGGAAGCCTCAGGATAAATAGGGTAGCATAAATTCAGGGTTTTGAGGATGGAATCAGGAGCTGGAGTGCCAGCTTCAAATCCTAGTTCTGCCACTTACAAAGCTTTATGATGTGGGACAAATTTCTTCACCTTTCTGTACTATTTGCTTGCTTTCAAAATCAAAATAACACAACCAGAGTTCCCACTGTGGTGCAATGGGATCAGCGGCGTCTTGCGAGCACTGGGACACAGGTTTGATCCCCGGTCTGGTACAGTGGGTTAAGGATCCAGCATTGCCAGAGCTTTGGCTTAGGTCACAACTGCAGCTCAGATCTGATCCCTGGCCCAGGAACTCCATATACCGTTGGATGGCCAAAAAAATAGAAAAAAAAATCCAATATAACCAACTACATGTTCCAATTTGGGGATAAGTTTTTTTGGCCATGACTGTGGACTGCAAAAATCCCCAGGCTAGGGATCAAACACATGCTGCAGCGGTGATGATGCTAGATCCTTAACCACCAGGCCACCAGGGAACTCCCCAGGGATAAATTTTTAAACTATCTCTAAGAGCCTAGCAGTGTCTAGTGCCCAATAAAATCCCCATAATATTACTAGGAATGGAGTGGGCAGGTCTCACCAGGTGAGGACCTATCCCTCCATCTGGGACCCATCTCTGACACGTGTACACGTGGGGAGCAGGATCCCATGGGTATGGGCTGAGCTCCAGGCATGGCTGTACAGAGCCCTGTGTTGCAGACACTGGCTGGTGGGGACAGAGAAGGTGGAGCCTGCTAAGGTTAGGGGTGCGCAGGGCCAGCACAGTGACCCTGGGACGCCCCTCCTTGTACTGGGTCTGGATGTAACTGTACGTGTGTGTTTTGGGGGATGTGAACTGAAGTTTGGCACCTCCCATCAGCCTCAACGTGGATTAAGTCATGAGCCATGGCAGCTGTCGACGAAAAACACCTCCTGAGCAGAGCACAGGGTGAAAATCAGGAGTGAGACACTCTGTGCACTGAGAAAACTGGCAGAACAGGTCTTCAGACAGATATTTTGAGGAGACTTTAGGAGCCCAATCCTTGCATCTCCTCGTATCTAGAAAAACACTAAAATCCTTCATGGTGATGTCTGCTCCTCGTGACTAGCAGTAACCTTCACGAGACCAGCAGCAAGTTTTGTAAAATGGCTGCATGTATCTCTCTCCTCACCTTATAACAAACACTGATATTATTTCCCCCTGGCTCTTCGGGCTGTATTTCAGAGCTATCTAAAATACTGCAGCCAGGGCTTAGTTAAGTCAAAACAAAGGATGCCACAGTCATCTTCAAATGCAGCCACCTCCAAGGGTGAACAGTGAGTCCTGAAGGAACTCAGGAAGGAAACAAAGAATAGCTGCCACCTAGCAGCCATCAGATTGCAGCTATTCCTAACTGTGAGCCCTAAGGAAACTCAGGCTGTGAAAACTCAGGATACTGGCCCTGATAGTGGATGTGCATATCAAAGGAAGGATTTCAGCAAGCCCAGGCCTCTTTGGTTCTTGCTACCTGTGCTTTGTTGCAAAAACCCCTATATATCTTAGCTCCCCTCTTTGCCTCCTTGGAGCGGTTTCTCAGGGCTATCTGAGATGCCGCCTCCCGGGCTTAAGTCCTAACTTTGCCTCAAATAAAATCTAATTCTCAACTTTCAGGTTGTGCTTTTTTTCTCCCCAGGTCGACAGGGGGTGGGGGTGTATTGGCGCATTGACACAGCTCTGAGAACCATGGGCATGTGGGGGACATGACTCAATAGAACAAGTTTTCTAGGGACCCCAGGGCAGAGCACTGATGATGGAGGCAGGTGGCTGGCACCTGAGAGGGAAAGATGCAGGACAACGTTTATAGGCTAACTTCCTGCCACCTGGCCCATCTGCCAAGCCCTAGAACATGGTTTTTAACCTTTCTGGGATCAACCCCTGCAAGAGCACAAAATGTCACAAAATTTGGGGGGTCATCTTCCCCTAAAGCCTCGGGGTTCCTGGTGCCCTAAAAAATAATCTGTGCTCTAGAGGAAGTCACCCCCAATTGTTCTGGTTTCCCCAGTGAAGCTGGCAATCATGGAAGACTGAGGCCAGGCCAGGCCTTTGGACAGTCCCAATGTGGGAAGGTAGGACAGGGTCACAGGCGATTGACAATGGCCTTGCCCAGCGCAGCCAGCCAGCAGGACTGTAATTGCTCAGACTCTTAGGAGCTGGGCCTATGTCTGTCGGAGCATAAGGGCGTTGCTCATTTATTCATGAATGTGGAGAGCCTCAGTCCAGAGCTGGGAACAGGACACACAACCCTGTCCTTGCAGACAGTACATTTTGGTAGAGGAGAGGCTAAATCATGGTCCCTAAAATGCTTAATTACGGTTGGCAGCAAAGGCTAGGAAGAGGTACAAGGCATGATGGGGAGGGTTCCTGGAGTCAGTCCCTGAGGATCCCTGCAGGAGGAGCCCTAAGAACCAAGCAGAGGGCAGGCCGGGAGAGCACCCCAGACTGAGCTGGAGGTGGACGGGTCCCTGGGCTGGGAACAGCTGGGACTTGCCAGGCTGAGTAAACTGGGTCTTGTTTCTTTTTGACACATCAAGGAGACAGTTAGGAGTTCCCGTCGTGGCGCAGGAACCATGAGGAACCATGAGGTTCCGACTAGGAACCATGAGGTTGCGGGTTTGGTCCCTGCCCTTGCTCAGTGGGTTAATGATCCGGCGTTGCTGTGAGCTGTGGTGTAGGTCGCAGACATGGCTTGGATCCCGTGTTGCTGTGGCTCTGGCGTAGACTGATGGCTACAGCTCCGATTCGACCCCTAGCCTGGGAACCTCCATATGCCGCGGGAGCGGCCCAAAGAAATAGCAAAAAGACCAAAAAAAAAAAAAAAAAAAGGAGAAAGCTAATGACAAGAGCTGAGCTCTGCTGGAATAGAAAGAGAAGATGACCTCTTCAATCACACCTGGGGTCAAGGGGACCTTCCCAATTACACATGCACAGTAAGACTCCTAAGGGTCAAAAGGGAGGGGGCTTCAGGCCATACTAAGTCCTGATATGTTCCCGGCACCCTTTGCTCTGGAATCCATCTTTGCCAAAAGATGCACACGCATATGGGGAGGGTCCTGGGTCCCTCGAGTGTGAGAAATAAAGCAAGATAATTGGCCAAAGGTAAACAAAGACCCAGAAGAACTGTGCTACGTAAGTTAAATCCCCTCTCTGGTGGCTCCTCACTCAGGGGGACGCCGGCACCCGCACTCTTTAGGGTGTGTATTAGTTCTTTGCTTCTGACTTAAATAAACTACTTCTCTGTGTGCTCTCCCACATGCTGTACTGTGACTCAAACAAACTTTATACCTGTTTTCAATCTTTGCCTCCTTGAAACATTTTTTTTTTCTTTTTAGGGCCACACCTGCAGCATATGGAGGCTCCCAGGCTAGGGGTCTAATTGGAGCTGTAGCTGCCGGCCACAGGCCACAGCAATGCCAGATCCGAGCCGTGTCTACGACCTACACCACAGCTCACAACAATGCCGGATCCTTAACCCACTGAGGGAGGCCAGGGATCGAACCCGCAACCTCATGGTTCCTAGTCAGATTCCTTTTCACTGCACCACGAAAGGAACTCCTCCTTCTTGCTCTCAACAGGGAGCAAGAATCAGGGAAATTCTGCTTCTAGCCTCTAGCTGGTCTAGCAGCTAGGATTCCTGGTTTTCACCCAACCTGCCCAGGTTCAATTCCTGAGCAGAGAATTAAGATTTTGATTTAAACCATCACTCACTGCTGCCTCTCCAAGACCAAGATGCAGGCCTGTGTGGGCAGGTGGGGAGGCAGAGAGGCAGCCAAGGAGGTCAGATTCCACAAAGCATGGGTCACAGGGTGGTCACAGAGCCAGCAGACCCAGGCTTGAAGATGCAGTTTTGGCCAAAAGCAAAGGGATGCCTGCAAAGGGTTTTAAGCAGGAGAGAATTGAACCAGACCTGCACTTCCAATAGTTTCCCTAAGAGAGGTGGGGAGAATGCCCAGGAAGCCCAAGTGAGGAACAGCCTGGGGCCAAGGGGGTGGGTGTAGATGGAGCTGAAAGACTATGGGCAGCATCAGCCCACTGTCGACAACCCAGCAGGAAGGCAGGCCACCCCTGCCAGCTCTCTCCATTCATGATCTTCTGCAGGGACAGTGGGCCACAGATGAGTGGGCCTCCCAGGACAGCTCTGTGCCTTCCCTGGGTGTGGCCTAAACCCTCTGTCCCCAGTTACACTGGCACTAGGTCTGAATCCTTCAACTCTTCCAGAGAAAACATAATCACCAGCAAAGAAGAATACAAGAATGGCCTGAAAAGATGCTCAGCATGGCTATTAGAGAAACACAAATCAAAACTATGAGGAGTTCCCATTGTGGCCCAGTGGGTTAAGGACCTGGCACTGTCTCTATGAGGATATACGTTCGATCCCTGGCCTTGCTCAGTGTGTTAAGGATCCAGGGTAGGTTGCAGATATGGCTCAGATCTGGTGCTGCTGTGACTCTGGTGGGGGTTGCAGCTGCAGCTCCAATTCAACCCCTGACCCAGGAATTTCCATATGCTGTAGGTATGGCATAAAAAGGAGAAAAAAAAAAAAAAACCCAAAACTACAAAGAGATGCCACCTCACGTGGGTCAAAATGGCCATCATCAAAATGTCTACAAATAAGAAATGCTGGAGAGTGGAGAAAAAGGAAGCCTCCTATACTGTTGGTTGGAATGTAAACTGGGGCAGCCACTATGGAGAACAGTATGGAGGTTCCTCAAAAAACTAAAAATGCAGTTGTCATATGATCCAGCAATCCCACTTCTAGGCATATACCCAGACAAAACTTTCATTTAAAAAGATATATGCACCCCTATATTCATAGCAGCACTATTCACAGTAGCCAAGACATGGAAACAACCTAAATGTGCATCAACAGAGGAGTGGATCAATAAGATGTGATACATGTACACAATGCAATACTACTTGGTCATAAAAAGAATGATATAATGCTATTTGCAGCAACTTGGAGGGACCTAGAGAATATCATACTAAGCAAAGTAAGTCAGAAAGAGAAAGACAAGTATCACATGATTTCACTTATATGTGGAATCTAAAACATGGTCCAGGAGTTCCCATTATGGCTCAGCGGGTTAAGAACTCAACAAGCATCCATGAAGATGTGGGTTTGATCCCTGGCCTCACTCAGTGGGTTCAGGATCTGGCATTGCCACAAGCTGTTGTGTAGGTTATAGACATGGCTCGGATTGGGCATTGCTGTGGCTGAGGAATAGACCAGAGGCTGAAGCTCCGATTTGACCCCTAGCCTTGGAACTTCCATATGTTGCATATGCAGCCCTAAAAAAAAAAAAATGTAAAGTATGGTACAAATGAACCTATCTACCAAACAGAAAAACTCACAGACATGGAGAACAGGTTCGTGGTTGCCAAAGGGGAAGGAGCATAGGGGAGGGAAGGATTGGGAATTGGAGATTGGCAGATACAACCCATAATATAATGGAATGGATAAAGAACAAGATCCTACTGTATAGCACAGGAAACTATATTTAATATCCTGTGATAAACCATAATAGAAAAGAATATGGAAAAAATGTATACATGTATAACCAAATCACTCTGCCGTACAGCAGAAATTAACACAACATTGTAAATCAACTGTACTTCAATAAAATAAAGAAAAAAAAAAAAAGAATGCAGGGATGGCCAAGCAAGCCTGGTTTGCTCATCACAAGGCTCCTCACCTTCCCAGCCAGTGCCCCCTAGCCAAGGATCATAAGTGGGGTCTGCTCTATACACCGCAGGGCTCCAGGTTGGGTAAGGCTGCAGCCTCCCCTGGGTCCTGCCCAAGTGGACACCAGGTCTGGCCCAATGCCTACCTCCACCCCACTGTTCTCCCTGCTGCTGTGAGCCAAGCTCACCCCATCTCCATCTCCCCCCACTGCCCGCCCTGCTCTCCAAGCATCATCAGCCACACTTTTGCAGGCCTCACTAGGTTCCGGCAACATCCTCTCACCCAGGGGTTCTCCTGGGATCCCATCAAGCCTGGCTGGTCCCCTGGCCCTCTCCCTGTGTCACCCCTCAGCTCTCAGGCCCACACCAGCTTCTCACCTTGGCCTCTCAGAGGTTTTAATCTCTACCACAGTACGAGGAGATTGCCATCAGACCACCAGGCAAATGATGGGGTGATTCCTCGCTGTAAGAAAGAGCTGGCTTCACCTCTCGCAGGAGGATGTGGCCTGACCTCCGCAGCCCTCTGGATTCCAAGAGCCAGAAAGAAGGATCTCCCATGGCACCCCCTCCCAGGACCTTGCGTTCATGATCTCATGCAACCCCACAACCCCATCAGGAGTTCGCATCACTCCCATTTCACAGTAGAGGAAACCAAGGCTCAGATTCATAAAGGGATGGGCCCAAGGTCATGGAGATCATAGGTGGTGGACTGGGGTAGAGTCTGGACTGCTTTACTCCAAAGTCTGTGAATTTTCTGATCCCGGGCTCTGGGCGCAGAGGCCCCAAGAGCACCCCCCCAGAGTCCATGGTGGGAAGGCACTGGCTGGAGCTGGACCAGTCCTGGGGAGGAGGCCCTCAGGAGCTGCTGGAGCTGTGCGCTGCCCTCCACAGCTGCAGTACCAAGTCCCGGCGGGTTGTGTAGGGCAAGTGTTTGATGCGGAACCAGTGTCTGGGCACGACGTTCCCGCTGGGTGTATACAGCTGCTCCCCAGGCCGGCCCAGGAGGCTGCGCAGGGCCAGGTTGCAGGATAGAACCTTCTCGTAGAACTCCACTCCGCCCCAGGCGTAGGCCGCAGATAGGGAGGCTGCCCGCCGGTCCAGCCAGGCTTCCAGGGCATGGGTAAGAGAGTCCGTGCAGAAGGCATAGGCCACAAAGCCGGCCACCGCCGCCAGCAAGTTGAAGGCAGCCCGTAAGTTCAAGGGGCCTCCGTAGAGCCCCAGGGCGTGCTTGGCAACCACGCTCAGTGCCCAGGTGCCCGCCAGGCAGGCGGGGGCGGGCAGGGCCTGCAGGGCAGCCGCACTGCTCTCCAGGTACACCACCTCCCTGGCCAAGGCGAACTTCTGGGCATCACGGGACAAGGTCAGGGCATTTCTGAGCCTGGCACCCGCTGGGCTCTGCCAGTCCACTCGCTGCCCATGGACCACCACAGGCTCATCGGCCTTGGTTACCGGGCCACCTAGGAAGCTGGCGGGGATGCCTACCACAGCCCCGGCGTGGAGTCTCGGGAAGCCGGCGCTCACGGGCTGGAAGGTGAAGGTGGTAAAGGCCTCGAAGTAGTGGCCTGAGGGAACACCAATGTCCTGCAGCACCTCCTGGAAGAGGCCCTGCAGCTCTGGGGAGAGGGGGGCCGGCCGGCCCTGAGGCCAGTATTGGTACAGCCACTGGACCACAGGATCTGGGAAGAGGTGGTACGAGATCTGCGCCCCAAACAGACCCGCACAGGAACCCACCAACAGGCCTGTCCGGTGTCTCTGCACAAATGCGGTGGCCCGCCACAGGGGACCCGCCATGAGGGCTGCCACCACGGTAAACCTGGGCCAAGAGAAAGAGAAGTCAGCTCTCAGCATTGCCCAGGGCCATACCCGCTTTCACTGAGGCAACACAGCACAGGAGGCTCAAGCTCTGCCTCCAAATCATTTTCCCCACCTGCCAAAGGGGCAGGTGACAGAGGCCAACCACATGGGTGTCTGTGCAGAGTCAATGAACACACATAAAATGATCTGACAAGAAGCAGACACCCCTTGTGGAAATGGGTGTGATGATTCCTTTTATTTTTAATTTTTTTTGGCTGCACCTGTGACATATGGAAGTTTCCAGGCCAAGGACAGAATGTGAGCCGCAGTTGTGACTTACCCCACAACTGCAGCAACTCTGGATCCTTAACCCACTACACTACTGTGGGAACTCCCAATGATTCCTTTTATTCCTGGGCACAGCACCAAGTACTGTGCACTCTTTAAGAACAGCACTAAGTACTGTGCACTAAGCACTCCCTCACTCCACTATTCATTCCATACTGAATATGATCACTAATTTATACATGAAATATTCATGTTCCACTTAGTCAGTACTCACTATATGCTAGACATAGTTCTGAGAGCTTTACCTATAATATTTAACAACTGAATCCTTATAACTCTGTGACCTCATTATTACTATCATCCCCTTCCCACTTTTTTTTTGCTTTTTAGGGCCGCACCTGTGGCATAGAGATGTTCCCAGGCTAGGGTTGAATTGGAGCTGCAGCTGCTGGCCATGCCAGATCCAAGATAAGCCTACGACTTACACCACAGTTCATGGCAAGGCCGGATCCTTTAACCCACTGAGTGAGGCTAGGGATGAAACCCTCATCCTCATGGATACTAGTCAGGTTCTTAATGGCTGAAGCACAATGGGAACTCACTATTGTCCCTATTTTAAAGCAGTGAAAACTGAAACACAGAGAAGCTAAGCAAACTGGTCAAAACCCCATAAGTGCTATGGTCAGAACTGTGTCCCTCCAAATTCTGATGTTGAAGTCTCAGCTCCCAGGACCTCAGAATGTGACTGGACTTAGAGATAGGTAATTCAGTTAAAACAACACCCTTAGGATAGGCCCCAACCCAGGATAACTGGTGTCCTTATGAGAATGGGAGATTAGGACACAGACACAGAGGACTGACCATGAGGACACGAGTAGGAAAGAGACCATTTTATAAGCTGAGGGGAGAGGCCTCAGAAAAATCTAGCCCTGCTGAGACCTTGATCTTGGACCTCAAGCCACCAGAACTGTGAAAAAACGCATTTCTGCCACCCAGTTCTTGTCACTGCAGGTTGAGCAGACTACCACAGGCCCAGGATTTGAACACAGGTGTCCTGAGCAAGTTTTTCATTACTGAACGTTTTTGATGCTAAATTAAAGACATGCAAGAACTCCCGCTGTGGCACAAAGGGAATTGGCAGTGTCTTGGGAGTTGCTGGGACACAGGTTCAATCCCTGGCTGGCACAGTGGGTTGGGGATCCAGCCTTGCTGCAGTTGCAGATTACATAGCAACTGTGGCTCTGATCTCATCCCTGGCCTGGGATCTCCATATGCTGTGGGTGGCCCAAAATGACAAAAAAAAAAAAAAAAAAAAACCCAGAAAACCTTTCATCATAAACCAACTTCAATCATTATCAACTCACGGCCAGTCTTGGTTCATCTCTACTCCCATCCATACTCCCCTCCACCTGGTTTATTTTGAAACACATTCAGGGCATCTTATTACTTCATCTGAAAGTATTTCCGTAAAAATTCACAATGATTTAACTTCGGATGAAGCTTACCGTCTGCCTGTCTCTGAAAAGTGTTCACTTAGCAAATAAACTGCTGCAAACAAGAAGGCAGCATACTCCTGAACCGCTTGGCTTTTTTGCTACTGAAGAAACCCAGACCAGGAAAAGAAATGTCCTGTCAAAAGTCTCATTGCCCCCAGGACCACCAGCGCCAAGGCCGCGCGCTCCAGGGCCGTCCTAGGAGGCTGTGCGGCGCATCCCGCAGGTGGCTGGGCGAGGGACTGCAGGATTCATGCTTCCACGCCCGGCCCCCAGGTTAAAGCCCGAAACTAGAACCCCCTGCTGAGGACGCCTACGGAGGGGCCCCGCCCCGGGGTCCGCAAATCTGCCCGCCCCTCCCCGCTGGCTCACCTTCTCCGCCGCAGCCGCCTGGGTCGCTGAACACGTGCGCGGGGCGGGGCCAGGCGCAAAGCACGCCGGCCGGCTCTGGGGGCGGGGCCCGGGGCGGGGCTACAGGGTGGGGCTGCGGCGCAAAGCACACTCTGGGGACCGAGGCACAGGGGTAGGACGCGCGGTGACCAGGGGGGAGCCCCGGGAGGAGCCCACCGGCTGCTGAGGCTCTCGCCGGGGCTCCTCCCAGAGGGAGCACCTTAGGGCGGGTCTAAGACCTGCGACCTCCTAGCCGCAGGCTACCGCTTCCTTTCCACTCAAAAGCGGCCTGCACCTTCCTGTTTAGCCCTGGTGGAATCAGCGGCTCCGCGTGGCTCAGGAGGTAGCCAGGGTAGAGCCCACATTGGAGCCCACGCCGCTTGTTACCTCCCCCCGTTTCCTTCCTGTCTGGAACGTCTCTGTTGGCGGTGGGGAAGGAGGACGCTCTGAACTGTGTTTTAATTGCCCCCCTCCTCCTCCCAAGTGATCCGCACTGTGCAGTTTATGGAGTAGCCTCACTAACCCAGCAGCTGTGTGAGGGAGTCAGGGGTCAGCTTGCCTGTGCACTGCCCCCAGCTTGCCACCTGTTGAAACTAAGGTTTTATTGGAGCACAGCCATGCCCATTCCTCTACAAGATGTTTCTGGCTGCTTTCCGCTAGAAGGGCATAGTTGAGTAGGGGGCACAGAGGCAGTTTGGCCCAGAGAGCCTAAAACATTTACTGTCCGACCCCTTAGAAAAAGGTCTGTAGACCCCTGAAGTAGGACTGGAGGTGTGGGAATTTGCTGATGATGGACCAAGCATTCTAAAGGTCACAGTGAAGTTTAGGAGGCCTGCAAGGAGTGAGACTAGATTAGGGCATAAGCGGAGGGATAAAAATAAGCAGAGAATGATGGATTACAGGACATTTGAGGGTTGATTTTTTTTCCATTGTGGTAAAGTACACATAATATTTACCATCTTGACTTTTAAAGCGTATGGTTCAGTGGTATTAAATAAGTTCACAAGGTTGTGCAACCGGCAGCGCTATCACTAGTTTGTGTCAGGATTTCCCTCCTTTTTAAGGCTGAATAATATTCTGTTGTATGACTAGAGCAGAAACACCTGCTGATAGGCATTTGGGTTGCTTCCACATTTTTGTTGTAATGATCACACTGCTATGAACATGAGTGTACTACAAGTTATCTCCTCAAGACCCTGCTTTCAATTTTCTTCATTTTGATATATTTGAGGATCTGGCATCCTGTTTTCCACAGAATGTGAACCATTTTACATTCCCACTAATGGTGCCCAAGAATTCCAAGAATTCCAAGATTTCCAATTTCTTCACAACTTTGCCAGCATTTTTTTTTTTTTTAATAGTGTAACTGAGCAGAGCCCTGTAGGGCTCCTGGGCACAAAAGGTTTTCTGTGTCCCCCATTTCTTGTTTTTAGGAAATGGGCCTCATTCAGCCTCCATGGCCTTCCCCAAGTTCCAAGGGGGCAGGTTCAGACAGTTGCTGATCAGGGAAGGAAGGGGAGGCAAAATAAGAGGGGAACAGTCAAAAAATAATAGGACAGACTTGGGGCAGGATCCTGATTCCTTCTCAAGGGATACACATAATGATGAGGTATCTTATACACCTCAGAGGAAAGTTATCTTTCTTATGCTTCTTTTAGAAATGAACACTTTAAAATTGAACAGCTTATGGAGTTCCCGTCGTGGCGCAGTGGTTAACCAATCCGACTAGGAACCATGAGGTTGCGGGTTCGGTCCCTGCCCTTGCTCAGTGGGTTAACGATCTGGCGTTGCCGTGAGCTGTGGTGTAGGTTGCAGACGTGGCTCGGATCCCGCGTTGCTGTGGCTCTGGCGTAGGCCGGTGGCTACAGCTCCGATTTGACCCCTAGCCTGGGAACCTCCATATGCCGCGGGAGCGGCCCAAGAAATAGCAACAACAACAACAACAAAAAAGACCAAAAAAAAAAAAAAAAATTGAACAGCTTGGAGGTTTTCCTTGTGCTTCTCTGTGTTGGATTGCACCCTAAACACTATCACCCATAAGCTAAAGATTAGTACCCTGAGCACAATTGCCTGCGGGTTGAAGATTATTAGCACTGATGTTTTCCAGGAACTTTCCTAGTTTGTTCTAATCTCTCTTCAATATGCCCTTTTAGCAAGTACAGTTATTCTAGGCAATAACCCAGAAAACCACCACCAGGATCATGCTGAGATCTCCTGTTGCCAGCTCTGATGACTAAGATTCCTCCAAAAAAAGAAAAATGCATATTTGTCCCAATCCTGATCCTTATCTAAAACCCTGTTTTTCTCCTTTTATTTATTTATTTTTTTGTTTTTCTCCTTTTAGACTATAATTTAGACTCTGCAATTCTTCCCCAAGGGAGGGAGCAGTCTTTAAGGCATTGGCCTATTGTGGCCTCCTTTGCCTGGCAAAGCAATAAAAGCTATTTTTTCCTCCTTTACCCAAAACCCTGTCTCCGAGTTTCTATTTGTCACTAGTGGACAGAGGCCAAGTTTCAGCAACAATAGTAGTCATAGCAGTGTGTGTGAGGTGGTATCTTGTAGTTTTGATTTGCATTTCTCTAATGATTAGCAGCTTGGAGCACTCTTTCGTGTGTTTATTGGACATTTGTACCTATTATTTGGTGAACGGTCTATTAAAAACCTTTGCGCATTTTTGCATTGGGTTGGTTTTGTGTGTGTGTGTGTGTGTAATTGAGTTTTAGGAGTTCTCAATACACTCTAGATATTAATCCTGTATCAGATATATGATGCAAATGTTTTCACGCATCCTGTGAGTTGCCTTTTTACTCTGAGGACATTGTCTTTTGATGCACAAAATTTTGAATTTTCATAAAGTCCAAATTGTCCATTTTTCTTTTGTTTCCCATGCCTTTGGTGTCATATCCACAAAATTATTGCCAAATCCAATGTTGTGAAGCTTTTGCCCTATGTTTTCTTCTAAGAGTTATGTAATTTTAGATTTTACATTTAGGTATTTGATCCATTTTGAGTTAATTTTTGAATGTGGTGTTAGGTAGGGTCCAAATTAATTCTTTTGCATGTGGATATACAGTTTTCCCAGGAATACTTGCTAAAAAGACTGTTCTTTCCTGATTGAATGGTGTTGGCACCTCTGTCAAATATCATTTGATCTTATATATGTAAGGGTTTATTTCTGGGCTCTTTATTCCGCTCCATTGGTTATAGACTTTATATATATGGTCTAAATATATATAGTAGTCTAAGTAGTAGTCTATTACCTAAAGCATAAAGCTGGTATTCACACTGTTTTGATTACTGTAGTTTTTTATTATTATTTTTTGTCTTTTGGTCTTTTTAGGGCCGTACTTGCAGCATATGGAGATTCCCAGGCTAGGGGTTGAATCAGAGCTGCAACTGCTAGCCTACACCATAGCCACAGTGGCATCCGAGCCGTGCCTGTGACCTACACCACAGCTCATGGCAATGCTAGATCCTTAACCCACTAAGTGAGGGCAGAGATCAAAATGGCAACCTCATGGTTCCTAGTCAGATTCATTTCTGCTGCACCACTCTGGGAACTCCTGATTACTGTACTTTTGTAGTAAGTTTTGAAACCAGGAAGTATGAGTCCTTCAGCTTTGTTCTTTTTCAAGGTCTTTTTGGCTGTTCAGGGTTCCTTGAAATTTCAAGTGAATTCTAGGATGGCTTTTTCTATTTCTGGAAGAAAAAAAAAAAACAGTCATTGGGACTCTGGATAGAGATTGCATTGATCACTTTGGGTAGTTTTGCCATCTTAATAATATTGTCTTACAATTCATGATCATGGGAAGTATTTCAATTTATTTATGTCTTTAATTTCCTTCAGCAGTGTTTTGTAGTTTTTAGTGTACAGGTCTTTCAACAGTTTGGTTAAGGTCATTCCTAAGTATTTTATCATTTTTGTTTCTATTGTAAGGGGAATTGTTTTCATAATTTCCTTTTCAGACTGTTTACTGTTAGTGTATAGCAAATGATTTTTATCTGTTGTCTTTGTATCATGTGGTTTGTTGAATTCATTTATTATTAGCTCCAACAAGTTTTTGTGCAATCTTTGGGTTTTTAAACATAATTATATGTCATCTATGAACAGAAATAATTTTACTTCTTCCTTTCCAATTTGGAAGCCTTTTATTTCTTTTCCTTGCCTAATTGTTCTGGCTACAACTTCTAGTACTATGTTGAATACAATTGGTGAAAGTAGGCATCCTTGTCTTATTTCTGACCTTAGAGAAAAAGCTTTCAGCTTTTCACCATTAAGTATGTTTGCTGTGACTTTTTCATATATGGCTTCTATTATGTTGAGAAATTTCCTTCTACTCCAAGTTTACTGAGTGCTTATTTGTGAAAAGGTGTTGAACTTTTCAAATGCTTTTGCTGCATAAATTGATCATGTGGTTTTTGTCCTTCATTCTGTTAATGTGGTATATTACATTGATTTTTGTTGAACCATCCTTGCATTGCAGGAATAAATTTCACTTGGTCATGATGTATAATCTCTTTAATATGCCGCTGAATTTGTTTGCTAGGATTTTGTTGAGAATGTTTGCATCAGTGTTTATAAGGGATATTGGCCCAACATTCCTTCTTTTGTAATGTCTTTATCTGACTTTGGTATCAGGGTGGTGCTGGTCTATGGAATGAGGAAGCATTCCTTTCCCTTCAACTGTTTGGATAAGTTTTAGAGGGATAGATAATAGTTCTCTAAATATTTGGTAGACTTTATCAGTGAAGCCGTCAGCTTTGCTTTGTTGGGAGATTATTGATTATTGATTCAATCTCCTTACTTGTTATAGGGTTTTTCAGATTTTCTATTTCTTCACAAAATTCTTCCCGAAGGGGATTTTGGCCATAAGTAACACACCAAGAGTTATTTATGTTCTAATTACTATTCAATTGATTAAAGTATCAAGATTAAATATCTCATATCTCTTAAGCCTAAAGTCTCAACTTAAAATATTGTTATCTATTAATACATACAGTAGTTTTTGTATAACAATAAGGTCTTGCAGAGTTCCTGCTGGGGCACAGTGGTTAAGAATTTGATTGCAGGAGTTCCCGTCATGGCGCAGTGGTTAACGAATCCGACTAGGAACCATGAGGTTGCGGGTTCGGTCCCTGCCCTTGCTCAGTGGGTTAATGATCCGGCGTTGCCGTGAGCTGTGGTGTAGGTTGCAGACGTGGCTCGGATCCTGTGTTGCTGTGGCTCTGGCGTAGGCTGGTGGCTACAGCTCCGATTTGACCCCTAGCCTGGGAACCTCCATATGCTGCGGGAGCGGCCCAAGAAATAGCAAAAAGACAAAAAAAAAAAAGAATTTGATTGCAGCGGCTTGGGTTGCTTTGGAGGTGTGGTTTGATCTTGGTCCAGGCAGTGGATTAAAAGATCTTGCATTGCCACAACTGTAGCATTGGTCACAGCTGCAGCTTAGATTCAATTCTTGGTCCAAGAACTTCCACATGCTATGGGTGCAGCCATTAAAAAAAAAAAGAAAGAAAGAAAGAAAAGAGGTTTTGTTTCTACTTGTTCTTTGGTTAACTTTCAATTAACCGTGGGCTTTACAGATTAAATCTTCCTCTTAATTTTTTCATACCACTTCTGTACTTAATTGATCAAATCCCTTGGACATCTCAAACTATACTTTCAAATTTAATTTAGCTGATTCTCTTAAATACACCAATACCCACCCACTGCCAAGTAGTCTTATTCCCAAGTCAAATCTCATCCTAAACCATTAGGCAACTCCTTTTTTTTTTTTTTGGCCATGCCTTCAGCATGTGGAAGTTCCTGAGCCAGCGAGCAAATCTGAACCACAGCAGTGAGCCATGCCGCTGCGGTGACGATGCCAAATACTTAACATGCTGCGCCACAGGGAACTCCTTAGCGACTCTTATGAATCTAATAAAACAGACCCAGAAATGTAACAGATTTTCTTACCTGTTTTAAACATCTGAAGTGAAGTACATATGAAACAATGGAATATAACTCATTATTACAGATAATCTACCTAGCACCAAAGTATCAACTCAGGTAGATTCTTCTTTACATCCTGTAGCCAAAATCCAGCCTTTGCACATCAACACCAATTAAGTCTCAGAGACAGAGTTTGGGGTGAAGCAAAAAGAACAGCTTCATTGCTTTGCCGGCAAAGGAGGCCACAGCAGGCTAATGTCCTCAAAACTGTGTCCTCCCTTGAGAGAGGAGGGCAAGGGGTCTTATATGTTTAGCTCAAAAAACAGGGCTGTTGATAAGGACTGGGGTGCTGCCATTTTTCCTCCTGCGTAGATGATTTCAGAGGCATCAAGGCGGGCATCAATTTCTGGTCCAGTGACAGTTGCTGGGGTTATTCCCCTTGACCTTCTGTCTTCAGTAAAGATGCTCACAAAGGGAAGGGGGCGTTAGGAAGTGTTTCAGGGGAGAAAAACTACCATGTGCATGATGGGATTGTAAACACAAAAGAAGAAATCTGTAAAAGGTAATCAAGCAAGTAACCATTTATGAGAAGCAGGTTAGTGTGAGTTAGTGAGAGTGCAGCATAAGGGGAATGGCTTTACCTAGTTTTTTAGCTGTACCAGTACCTCCTCATCATTAACTCTTGAGTCACCCTTTTGAGACTTGAGGGGAGGCCTGGGAGGTTAAAGGAAAAATTTTTTTTTTTTTGGCTTTTTGCTATTTCTTGGGCCACTCCCTCGGCACATGGAGGTTCCCAGGCTAGGGGTTGAATCAGAGCTGTAGCCTCCGGTCTACGCCAGAGCCACAGCAACTCGGGATCCGAGTCGGGTCTGCAACCTATACCACAGCTCACGGCAATGCCGGATCCCCTACCCACTGAGCAAGGCCAGGGATCAAACCCACAACCTCATGGTTCCTAGTCAGATTCGTCAACCACTGCGCCATGACGGGAACTCCAGGAAAAATCTTTTACTTCCAAACAGAGCCCAGGAGCTTGTATGTGCTTTCAATCCTGACACCACAAATGTACCCTCTTAACCCAGGGGCACAGAACCATTCTCTCAGGCCACTTCACACTGAGCTGCTGTGGGCTGAACTCTTGGTGGGATATGCTTGCCCAGGACAGTCCAGAACGATTTCCAGGATGATTCATCCTAAGTTGGTCTTTACTAGGCTG
Source organism: Phacochoerus africanus (assembly GCF_016906955.1). NCBI lineage: Eukaryota > Metazoa > Chordata > Mammalia > Artiodactyla > Suidae > Phacochoerus > Phacochoerus africanus. The sequence continues at coordinate 96,078,556 of NC_062546.1, forward strand.
AGTCACTATGGAGATAATTGGACTTCTTAAGCCTGTGTCTTTTTTTTTCTTTTTTTCGGTAATAGTAAAATCTCCCATGACTTTTCATCGCTTGAGTACAGCTGATAAGATGCAGCATCCCCCCCAGGATTGCAGTGGATATTTTTATTTTATTTTATTTTATTTCTTTTTAGAGCTGCACCTGTAACATAGGGAGGTTCCCAGGCTTGGGGTCGAATCGGAACTGCAGCTGCTGGCCTACACCATAGCAGCAGCAATGCTGGATCCTTAACCCACTGAGTGATGCCAGAGACTGAACCCGAGTCCTCATATATACTAGTCAGGTTTGTTACCTCTGAGCCACAATGGGAACTCCTACAGTGGATATTTTTGCTGTTTGATTTGTAATGATGAAATTTTGATGTTGACCAAAATTAAATATAATATACACAGTCTGGCTTCTTCCACATACTGTAAACATCATTAAAAACTTGTACATACCTCCCCCCCCCTTTTTTTTTATAGCATGCCTCATATGGCTCTGCAGAGAACTTTTGCTTTCTTTCCAAGGCCAAAATCATCACAATTTGCCCAGTGGGCACCTCTTTCAACTGGCTCCTTTATCTTCTAAAATTGCCCTGGATCATTTTGAAAGCATACTTTCCGGCAACACATTGGTGTTCCAGGCCCACCTTAATTATCTTTGCTGTAAGATATAGAATCAGATACTTACCAAGGCTACCTGCTTCCTTTTGGGGAATTTTATTTGAGACCAAAATCTAGGAATGTAGGGTACACATTAGATCACCCTACTTGACCCTGAAAGTGGGCAATAGCACAGCAGCCAGTGTAGAGGCAACCCCAGAAAAGATACATTTTTAAAATGTCACGAAGGAGTTCCCATTATGTCTCAGAAGGTTAAGAACCCAACTAGTATCCGTGAGGATGTGGGTTTTATCCCTGGCCTCACTCAGTGGATTAAGGATCTGATGTTGCAGCAAGCTGCAGCATAAGTTGCAGATGCAGCTTGGATCCTGCATTGCTGTGGCTGTGGTGTACGCCGGCAGCTGCAGCTCTGATTCAGCCCCTAGCCCAGGAACTTCCATATGTTGCAACTGCAGCAGTAAGAGTGGAAAAAAATATCCTGTGGTCACATAATTTTGTTTTTATTTTTATTTACTTATTTTTGACTGCACTCAAAGCATGCAGAAATTCCGGAGTCAGGGATCAAACCTGTGCCAGAGCAGCTACCCAAGCCATAGCAGTGACAACACTGGACCCTTAACCTCCTCAGCCACCAGGGAAATGCAGAATCACAACATTTTAAATTCAACTCCAATTTAACTAATTTAACAAATATTGTTCTACTTTCTACAGAAAAGAAATGCATGGACTTTGAGAAGAGACTTGTGGTTGTCAAGGGGAAGGGGGAGGGAGTGGGATGGACTGGGAATTTGGGGTTGATAGATGCAAACTACTGCCTTTGGAATGGATAAGCAATGCAATCCTGCTATATAGCACTGGGAACTATGCCTGGCTACTTGTGATGGAACATGATAATGTGAGAAAAAAGAATGTATACATGTATGTGTAACTGGGTCACCATGCTATACAGTAGAAAATTGACAGAACACTGTAAACTAACTATAACAGAAAAAATAAAAAGCATTATAAATGAAAAAAATCTTGTTCTAATGTAAGATATTTTCTTTTTTTGTCTTTTCTGAAATACCAACTTCCTTTATTGCCACATTCTTTTACTGACTTTACTGTGCATGCCTGTTATAATACTGACCCACATAGACCAAAGTAGATCCCAGATTCCTTGCCTAGGCTGCCCTGCACAGTCCCCTCTTGCTTCCAAAATCCTATTTTTCCACCATCACTCCTTGGTCCCTTTTGACCTCAGAGGCTGGGACTTCTGGTGATGAACGTGGCGTGAACAGTTTGATTGAGCAATATCAGCTCATTGAGGTATAACTGAAATGACTTTATTTTTCCAATAATTGCTTCCTACTGTGCTCTTCAAACCCTCCAGGTTCCTGTGTACTACAGGGTGCCTTAGGGGTGCACAGTCCAGATCTGTAATTTGTCAGTTCATATCAATTCCTGACACAGTATCATTTTGGTTAAGACTCAGTCTCATCGTTGTTTTGAAGCTTCAACCTCGTCTTTCCTCCAAAACTGCCTCTACCATGTCAACCTTCAATGTAGACTAGATGTTCGGCTTCCATGACTTGGGGTGGGGGCTACACTCTTGTCTATTTTCCTAGGGATTTTTCATCTGGTAAGAAGGACAGAAAGAGGATAAAAGATGTTTCGATCCATGACTGCTCATAGCTGGCCCTCCTTCCTGTTGGTCATGATGTGAACAGCTGAGGCTGGCAGTAACCACGTCCTGTCTCCTTTGATCAGTCTCTCTGCTAATCCAGCCTGATTTCTGGTGGTAGTGGAGGCAAATAGGCAAGGCAAGAGGAGATGAGTCTATTCCTTTTTTTTTTTTTTTTTCTTTTTAGGGCCACACCTGTGGCTATGGGGTTCCCAGGCTAGCTACGCCACAGCTGCAGCAACACGGGATCTGACTAGAGTCTGCAGCCTAAACCACATTTCATGGCAACGCTGGATCCTTAACCCACTGAGCGCAGCCAGGGATCAAACCCGAATCTTTTTGGATGCTAGTTGGGTTCGTTACCATTGAGCCACAACGTGAACTTTAAGAGATTAGTCTCATCTAGTCTCTTAGATGTGGTACATGTACACAATGGAATATTAGTCAGCCATTAAAAAGAACAAAATACTGGCATTTTTAGCAACATGGATGGACCCAGAAATTCATGCTAAGTGAAGTCAGCCATACAATGAGACACCAACATCAAATGCTTTCACTGACATGTGGAATCTGAAAAAAGGACAGACTGAACTTCTTTGCAGAACAGATGCTGACTCACAGACACTGAAAAACTTATGGTCTCCAGAGGAGACAATTTGGGGGGTGGGGGGATGTGCTTGGGCTGTGGGATGGAAATCCTGTGAATTTAGATTGTTATGATCATTATACAACTACAGATGTGATAAATTCACTTGAGTAATAAAAAAATAAATAAAATAAAATAAAAAGAGGAGGTTAGTCTCAATAGGTACTCTTGACTTAGAATCCAGGGAAAGGTAGGAAACTAATTTAGTTCAAGGTCCAGAGTCATTAGCTGGAAGTTATAGGATAGGCCCTGGACATCCTCTTCAGGCTTGCAGTTCAGAAGCAGCAGCCTGAAGCAGAAGAGAAAGATTCTGGAAGGCTGGGATGGGAGGATGAGCAACAGAGCCATTGGTGCCCCAAGGGTGGCCAGTTTGGAGCTCGAGGTGATGGGAACCTTCAGACTAGCCCATCCCTGGGTTCAGCTTCGAGCAAGGTCAACAACTCTACCATCAAAGAGAGTAAGCACATAAAGAAGGTCCCATCTTTCTTTTTTTCTTTTTTATTTTTTTGGTCTGCCTCCATGGCATGCAGATGTTCTTGGGCCAGGGGTCGAACCAGCACCACAGCACTGACCACACTGGATCCTTAGTCACTAGGCCACCAGGGAACTCCAAGAAGTGTCCCATCTTTTGTGGGCTTCTGGCTGGTGAGCTATTGAGTTGGACCTGGGAAGGACGTGCATGCTTATGTGCATATGTGTGTGTTCTTATGTGTGTGTGTGTGTGTGTGTGTGTAAGCACTTGCACTGTTGATTAGTGGGGGAGTAAATATTGTCTGTTGATCTTCTATAAAATACTTCAAGCTCTTTCTTCTGCACTGCTTCCTCTTAAGTCTTTTCCCAAAGGCTTTAATAAACTTCCTACAAACAGAGTATCTGAAAAGAAACATCTTTTGAGGAGTTCCCATTGTGGCTCAGCAGTAACGAACCCAACTAGTATCCATGAGGACACAGGTTCAATCCCTGGCCTTGCTCAGTGGGCTAAGGATCTGACATTTCCCTGAGCTTTGGTGTAGGTCACAGACTTGGCTCAGATCTGGCATTGCTATGGTATAGGCCAGCAGCTACAGCTCCGATTCAGCCCTTAGCCTGGGAACCTCCACATGACACAGGTGCTGTCCTAAAAAAAAAGGAGTTCCTGTCGTGGCTCAGTGGTTAATGAATCTGACTAGCATCCATAAGGATGCAGGTTTGAATCTCTGGCCTTGCTCAGTGGGTTAAGGATCCGGTGTTGCCTAGAGCTGTGGTATAGGTTGTAGATAGGGCTTGGATCTGGCGTTGCTGTGGCTGTGGTGTAGGCCGGCAGCTGTAGCCCCGATAGACCCCTCACCTGGGAACTTCCATATGCCGCAGGTGTGGCCTAAAAAGCAAAAAAACAAAAACAAAACCTAGGAAAGAAAAAAAGAAGAAAGAAAAATAAAAGAAACTTCTTTTGAAGACACCACTATTGGAGACTGTGCCACCAGCCCCCTGGGTCCCTGCCTTGGCTAAATCCTGAGTTTGGACTAGGCTCTTCGGTAGTAAGAAACAGACTCCCTTAAACTTCTTCAAGAAAAAGAGGGGTTATTGTGAGGTGGGGCCCTGGCACTGGGGCTGGCTGGGGATGGCACAGCTCAGAGACTGAGGGACTGTCACAGATGAGCAGAAACTAAAGAGATTCGATGATGAAACACCACATGACACCTGAGCAGTGACAGCACGATGGTCAACAGCATTGTGCCAATTTTAATTTCCTGTTTCTGATCATTGTGTCATAGTAGATATTATCATTAGGGGAAGCTGGTTACTCTATATTCGAGTGCTCAGTGCTCGTTTTGCAAGTTTTCCTTAAGTCCAAAATTATTTCAAGGAGTTTCCTTGTGGTGCAGTGCGTTAAGGATCCCGAGTTGTCACTGTAGCAGCTCGGGTCACTGCTGTGGCAAAGGTTTAACCCCCGGCCCTGGAAATTCCACATGGCACAGAAATGGCCAAAAATAAAATAAAATAACTTCAAAATGAAAAAAAAAAATTTAATTACTGATGCTTCAGCTCTGGCCTGTGAGTTAAGAACTCCTATTTTTGACTGATTGTTTAATGCCAGGTATACTCTCCGCATTTCCTAATTTAATCCTCACAGCCCCGGGTGAAGTGAGCAGTGCGGAAAGGGAAGTTTGGAGAGATTAAGAAGTCACGTGGTTGATAAGAGAAGGGCCAGGGACGCTTGCAGACAGGCACACAAGCCTGACCTCCCCACCTTCCTACAGGCCGAGCTGGTGCAGAAGAAAAACAGAGATGAAACACACAGAAGCGAGGCTTGGAGACCCTGGTGAGGAATTTGGACTTTAGCCTGGAGACCAGTGGTTCTCAATCCTGGCTGCAAGTCAGATCCACCGGGAGAGCTTTAAAGATGATTATTGCCTGGGTGCTACCCCAGAAAGTCTGATTCTGATGGGTTGGTGCTTTTTGTTTTTGTTTTTTGGTTTTTTTGGCCATGCTTTCAGCATGCAGAAGTTCTGGGGCCAGGGACCAAACCTGCACCACAGCAGCCACTAGAGTTGCAGCAGTGACACTGCTGGATCCTTAACTGGCTGAGCCACCAGAAAACTCCTGACTCAGCTTGTTTTTGTTTGTTTTTAGGGCCACACCTGCGGCATTTGGAAATTCCCAGGCTCAGGGCTGAATTGGAGCTGTAGCTGCTGGCCACAGCCACAGCCAGCCACAGCAGCACAGGATCTGAGCCACATCTGCGACCTACACCACAGCTCACAGCAACGCTGGATCCTTAACCCACTGAGTGAGGCTAGGGATTGAACTCGCATCCTCATGGATTCTAGTTGGGCTCATTACTGCTGCACCACAAACAATGGGAATTCCTCAGCTGTTTTGTTTTTTTTGTTTTTGTTTTTTTTTCTTTTTTTGCTATTTCTTTGGGCCGCTCCCTTGGCATATGGAGGTTCCCAGGCTAGGGGTCAAATCGGAGCTGTAGCCACCGGCCTACGCCAGAGCCACAGCAACTCGGGATCCGAGCCGCGTCTGCAACCTACACCACAGCTCACGGCAACGCCGTATCGTTAACCCACTGAGCAAGGCCAGGGATCGAAGCCGCAACCTCATGGTTCCTAGTCAGATTTGTTAACCACTGCGCCACGACGGGAACTCCCCCTCAGCTGTTTTTTGACGCAGCTCTCCAAGTGATTCCGACATGCAGTCAGGTCGAGGGCTCTCTATCAGGGAAGAGCAGTTAAATCATTTCCCAGAAGAAAGCCCGGGCACTGGCCACCCCTTGTTTGAGTGCTCGATAACGGCCTGTATGGCCTGGATGGTGGTGGGCAGGGGAGCCTCTCCACTCCACACCCCAGGCTTTGGACCAGAGCACAAGATGAGTCTGACCCTGACCCTGAGATGAACCTGACCAGCCCACCCCAAAGAAAGGCCTTGGTGCCGGACAGAGGAATTCTGACTGGAACATTCTGGCACTGGGTTCTCTCTCGGTCTCCTGGCTGGTCTTCCTTTTTGCAAGCTTGCTCCCTATGGTGAGTTCTCCATACAGGCCCATAAAGTTTGTTTAAAACATAAAATATCTCATGCTACTTTCCTGCTCAGAACTCTCCAAGGGTTCCTTCCCATCTCACTTACAATGATGTACCCAATCCAAAACTGTCCCCTGGCCACAAGACCCCATGTGACCTGTCTCCTGATGGCGCTCAGCCACCCTTCTGAATTCTGTGCATGTGTTCGCATGCATGTGAGGTGTGTGCATACGTGTGTGGGCAGTGTGTGTGCACATACAGTGCACATGGGCCATCCCAGGCTGTAACTGAGCAGGACCCTGTGAGGCTTTCCCAGAGTGGACCTCCACCCACGTCCTCCGCCTGCCTTTTGTTTATAAAAAAACTTTAGTCAAAGAATCATTTTAGGAGTTCCTGTTGTGGCGCAGTAGTTAACGAATCCAAACTAGGAACCATGAGGTTTCGGGTTTGATCCCTGGCCTTGCTCCGTGGGTTGAGGACCCGGCGTTACCGTGAGCTGTGGAGTAGGTCACAGACTGCAGCTCGGATCTGGCATTGCTGTGGCTGTGGCTGTGGCCAGCAGCTATAGCTCTGATTTGACCCCTAGCCTGGGAACCTCCATATGCCACGCGTGTGGCCCTAAAAAGCAAAAAAAAAAAGAAAAAAAAATCAATTTAATCAGAAAAGTGAGAAAATACAGAGAAAAAGGAAAACAGTCAATAAGACAGAATAATAATAGTTTAGCCTTTCAACAAAGACCTTTAGTTCTTCCTCAAGGACTAGAGATAATATCCTGAGTCATGTCCCTGGAGCTGTTTTGCTGGTGCTGAAGCTTCCACTGGGCGGAAGAAGTCAACTGTATGCTGCCCGCAAGCACGTAGACCCCCGTCGGGTCAGAAGCAGGAGGTTGAAGATGCTGACTCCCAATGACCTCAATAGCAACCAATCAGAAGTATGTCCATGAGCCGACCATGCCCTGCTCCTTGAATATGATAAGACTCCTCACTAACCCCTTCAAGGGGGGCGCAGTCCTTGAGGTACTAGCCTGCAGTGTCCCCTCTTTGCCTGGCTCTTACAGCTATTTTTTTCCTTTTCCTCCAACTCTGTCTCTGCGTTTCTATTTGGCATCGGTGTACATCGGTGCAAGAAGACCACTCCTCTTTCGGCACCTGGAGAACCACTGGGTGGCTGGCAACGGTTACTTTGTTCCCACAGCTGATGGGCACCCATCAGATGTCAGCCTGCAGACAGCTCGTGCCAGGGCAGCCAAAGGTGGTCCATCAGGACCAGCCTCATGCTAAGGAAGACTTCCTAGGGTGCTTGGAGCCATCCTGGGAAGGAAAAGGAGCTTGTGGAACCCCTGTGCCATTGCTATTACAGGTGGGATGGGAGATATCAATTGTGAACTTGGAGGAGGAAAAGTACTGTGACCTCATTCTCTTCCTTAAGCTGATGAGATAGGATTAAGTCAAGACAGAAAACAGCATCAGTTGTGGGTGGCTCTTGAATGAAGACTGGTGACCTTGGGCAACTCAGGAAGTGTCTTGTCTCCAACTGCCCCTCTCACCCAGCACAGCTGACCAGCTGTGAGTTCTGGGTTCCCAAGAACCCTCTCGATTCTGTCCAGGCCCCTGTAGCCATTCAGTCACTCTTTATTGTACTGTATATCCAAAGACTGCTGGGTGTCAAGTAGTGTTATTCAGAAAATAAAAATTGGAGTTCCCATTGCAGCTCAGTGGTAACGAACCTGACTAATATCCATGAGAACTCAGGTTCGATCCCTGGCCTTGCTCAGTGGGTGAAGGATCTGGCATTGCTGTAAGCTGCAGTGTAGGTCACAGATGCAGCTTGGATCCTGAATTGCTCTCACTGTAGTGTAGGCCAGCAGCTGTAACTCCAATTCGACCCCTACCCTGGGAACCTCCATATGCTGTGGGTGTGGCCCTAAAAAGACAAAAAAAGAAAAGAAAAATGTAGGATGCCCATGGAGTTCCATGGTGGCTCAGCAGTTTAAGGATCCAGTGTTGTTATGCCAGGCCTCAGGCATGGCCAAAAAAATATATAGGATGCCCAGATAAATATGAATTTCAATATATAATGAATTATTTTTTATTGTAATATGTCCCAAATAGTACATATACCATTGGAACATACTTGCACTAAAGCATTATTGATGGTGAATCTAAAATTCAGGTTTCACTGGGCACTACTGTGTCTGGTAACCTTAGTTTTGAGGAGTGGGCCCTGGCCTTCTCCTCCCCAGGGCACCTCCCACATGGACTTGGTGCAAAAGAGAGTGATGGAAACTTCCATTTTACATACGGGCTCGGTTTGCCTTTAAGAAATCAATTTCTGGAGTTCCCTGGTGGCCTAGCAGTTAAGGATCTAGTGTTGCTGCTGTGGCTCCAGTTCTATCCCTGGAACTTCTGTATGCCATGGGTGCAGCCCCGCCCCCCCCCAAAAAAAACAGACCTAAGTTCACTTGTTTACATCCTACATTGAATGACAACAGGACAATGGTTGTTAACATTTAATTAAAGTGTGTGAAGAACTGCCTGGAACACATTGTAGCAGGGGCCTGTCTGTCCCTAAAGAGTTTTGGTTTCATGATGAAAATAACAAATCCCAGAAAAATGTCAGAGTCAACAAGTTAATGAAGAGGCCTTTCCAAATGGTACATACGGCCTGGTATCAGCTATTTAAATGTGTGCATAGAAGAAAGAATGGGGGGAAAAACACATGCAAATATATTTGGATAATTATGGGCTGTTATAAAGCACTGTCACCCGCCTTACCAGCTTGTGCAGGAGAATGAAGTAATTGAACACACAGTCAAAAGGCCTGGTTTTCATGGATTATTCACAGGGACTCCTGGCCCCAGGCAAAGACCTCCTGCCCCAGGTGTTTCTGGGTGTGACCCTCTTCTCTCAAGCCAGTCTGCAAGCTTTGTCACCCCTCAACATCCCCTCCATTTCCAGTGCCCCTGCACCTGGCCTGTGTCTGCTGTTGCACAGGGAACTTGGGGGACCCAGTGGCCTTGATCTCGGAGAGACAGCAGTGGGTGATGGCTTGAAGGAATTGAACCTGGGCAGCCTGGGTGAAAACCAGGAGTCCTAACCACTAGACCAGCTAGAGACTAAGAGCAGAACTGCCTTGGAGTTCCCGTCATGGCGCAGTGGTTAACAAATCCGACTAGGAACCATGAGGTTTCGGCTTCGATCCCTGGCCTTGCTCAGTGGGTTAACGATCCAGTCTTGCTGTGAGTTGTGGTGTAGGTCGCCAACGCGGCTCGGATCCCGCGTTGCTGTGGCTCTGGCGTAGGCTGGCGGCTACAGCTCCGATTAGACCTCTAGCCTGGAAACCTCCATATGCCGAGGGAGTGGCCCAAGAAATGGCAAAAAGACAAAAAAAAAAAAGAGCAGAACTGCCTTGATTCTTGTCCCCTGTTGAAAGCAAGAATGTTTCAAGGAGGCAAATGCTGTGAAAAGAGGTATAAAGTTTATTGTTAGCATCACAGTAGAACATGTGGGGGAGCACACGGAGAAGCAGTCTGTTTTATCGAAGGCAGAAGCAGAGCAGCAACACACACCCAAAGGAGCAAGGGTGTGGGCGTCCCCAGAGTGAGGAGCACCAGAGAGGTGACTTAAACCACTTATATGGGGCAGTTCTTCTGGGTCTTTGTTTCCCTTTGGCCAATTATCTTGTTTTACCTTTTACTCCTGACCAGACCCAGGGCCCTCCCTGATCTGCATGCGCATCTTTTGGCCAAGATGGATTCCAAAGCAAAGCATGGCAGGAAGGTTACCTAGATTTATTATGGTCTGGCACCCTCTCCCATTCTGACGGGGTTGGGGGGATCTCTCTGGACATGTGTAGTTGAGGTCTCCCGACCCTGAGGATGGGGAGTACACAAGCTCTTGGTCTTTTGTCCAAGCCGGGCTCAGCCTCTCTTCTGATGCTGTCATTACCATTGTTTAACAAGTTCACAGAAGACAAGTACCAGTTATTTGCCTTGTGCCTGTTGATATTTCTATCTTGAAGGGTAGACAGGTGGCTGGTTGCAAATGTTTATCCAGGAGCCCATCTATCTCCTGCCTCGGGAAGTGTAAACAAGAGGCCAGTTGTAAATGTCTTTCCTGGAGCCCTTCTATCTCCTGCCTCATCCTCACCAACACTGCTCTTTCCAGGAGTGGCTACTGAAGCCAGGGTCAAGGCTGCTGCAGGGCCAAAGGGTGGGGCCAGAGCTGGCGGGTGGGGTGGGGGTGGGGAGCAGCCCCTCCCCAACCCTTCCTGCCTCTGGCCTGAGGCTCACACCTTGCTCTGGAAGTCTTGGCACCACACTAAATCTTGCACCAGGAAGCTCCAACAATGGCCATTATATTAATGACACTTGATTTCTAAAAAGAAAAAAAAATTTTTTTTTTGGTCTTTTTTAGGGCTGCGCCCTCGGCATATGGAGGTTCCTAGGCTAGGGGTCTAACTGGAGCTGCAGCTGCCAGCCTACGCCACAGCCACAGCAACTCAGAATCTGAGCCCCTCTGTGACCCACACCACAGCTCATGGCAACGCTGGATCCTTAACCCACTGGGCAAGGCCAGGGATCGAACACGCAAACTCAACATTCCTAGTCGGATTCGTTAACCACTGAGCCATGATGGGAACTCCAAGAAAAATAATTTTAAAATATATACATCATATTTACATTTCATTTTTTTTTTCTGAAGAAATGTTAAGAAGAAACTTTAATTCCTGGGACACAAATAGACACGAAGGGCCACAGTGACCTGCAGAAAGCAAGTGGGAGGAACAGACCTCTTGGGGAATCTTTATTCTAGAATCAGGTATGAGTTGAGAGCTTTGCCCCGAAGATTCTTCATCTCCTCAAGCACCTTTTCCGCTGCCTTCTCCACCGGCTGTGCTTGGTCTTTCATCTCTCTAGATATACTTGAAAAACACAAACCCCACAAGGACACATTAGGGCACCTCATCAAACACTCCGGTCAACTCACCATCAGCATTGCCAGTGATGCCTTGCTGAGGCTGGAGGCGCTGTTTATGTACATGGACAGTTTAAACTATATTCAGTGATCATTTAGTTACCAGTGAAAACACCTGGCTGATAAGTGACTCAAACCAGGCATCGACAGAGAAAAATGTGCAACCTTGAAGTCAAGAGTTGTATTTTATTTGGCGGACAGAACTGAGAACGTAATCCCTGGCCACAGCCTCTCAGCTCTGAGGGACTCTTCCGAAGAGGTAAGAAGAGAGCCAGGATATCTAGGAGTTTTTGCAACAAAGACCAGGTAGTGGGGCCATCAAAAGTTTACTAATAATTAAAGAAAACCGGTGTCTCAAGTTAAGGAATTTAGCTCTTTTCTGTGTATGGGAAGATGCAAAAGCCTGGGCTCACTGACATCATGCCTTTGACAGGCACCTCAGGTATCTGGGGCCAGTGTCCTGTGCTTTCTCATCTGAGTCCCTTCAGGGCTCACCATTGGGGTGGGAGGGGGGGGTGGGGGAGGAGGCCACAGTGGCAAATGATTTGATGGCCAGCATCCTATTTCTACCCTGAGTTCCTTCAGGGCTCACCCTTTTTTTTGGTCTTTTTTGTCTTAGGGCCACACCCGTGGCATATGGAGGTTCCCAGGCTAGGGGTCGAATTGGAGCTGTTGCTGCTGAGCTACGTCAGAGCCACAGCAGTGTGGGATCCGAGCCGCGTCTGTGACCTACACCACAGCTCACGGCAACGCCGGATCCTTAACCCACGGAGCAAGGCCAGGGACCGAACCCGCAACCTCATGGTTCCTAGTCGGATTCATTTCCGATGCGCCACGACGGGAACTCCTCACCATACATTTGTAATGTGATGACTTGATAGCTGCAACATCCTTTGTTTACTGATACAGCAGGCAACATTTTTCATTCACACTGGTTTCCAATCTCAGCTGCACTGGTGTCTTAGCACAGCCAAGCTACCTAAACTCTCAGTTTCCATTTCCAGGGACACACCCAGTGGTAATTCCCATCTCCCAGGATTGCTGGGAAGGTGAGAAGAGAATTTACTCATGGACATCTTATCATGATGGCTTCTAAATGTTGGGTCAGAATGAGTTGATTCTCCGCGTATGGGAATAAAATTGACACACAATGTCTCTGACTCTGACAATGGCTCCTGAAGAGTGAAAATCAAGAGGAAGGGTTATGCATCTGGGTCACGTAGTGGCTGATGCGAAGCCTAGAAATGTTCCTGGAGTGGCAAGTGGTAAAACTTTCCAAATATCTGGGAGGACGTGATGAGTGTATTTGGTGGAAAGCATAGATGTCTTGAGATTGTGAGCTCAGCTATATATCTGTCTAGATAGAAGACTTCAATACAAAAATTAAGTGCTTCCCCCATGTCAGAGCAGCACTATTTACAATAGCAAAGACATGGAAACAATTTGAATGTCTGTTGACAAATGAATGGATAAAGATGATGTGGAACATATAGACAATGGAATACTACTCAGCCATAAAAAAGAATGAAGTTATGCCATTTGCAGCAACATGGATGGATCTAGAGATTGTCGTATTAAGTGAAGTAAGTCAGACAAAGACAAATACATATGACATCACTTGCATGTGGAATTTAAAATATGGAACAAATGAACTTAATTATGAAACAGAAACAGACTCACAGACATAGAAAACAGACTTGTGGTTGCCAAGAGGGAGGACTGGGAGCTTGGGATTAGCAGATGCAAAATATTATATATAGAATGAATAAACAACAAGGTCTTACTATACAGCACAGGGAACTATATTTAACAGTAAAACATAATGGAAAAGAATATGAAAGAGAATGTATACATTTATGAAATACATATTTGCTATACTTTGCTATACCACAGAAATGAACATAACATTGTAAATAGATTATATCTCAATAAAATAAATTTTAAAAAAGAAAGGACTTCTGAAACATTTCCTAAAGAGAGTGAAATGAAAAGTTTTGGCAAAAGCCTGAAAGATTTGAAAAAGCAGAACTATCTGAAAATGAAAAATTAAAATGTTCCCTAATGCATATAATTAAAAAAAACTAATTGGCACCACTTATGAGATCAGTCTAAAAATATACAGATTATGTCAGCCCTTCAATATATTAATGACTGAATGATATGATAATCTAAGGAGGGCTGAATGATGTGTCCATGTGTCGGCAACCAAAGCCACTCGCACAGTTTCTTGGACATTTTGCAATATAATTCTCCTTAGTGGGTCTTCAGGGGGGAGGAACACTATCAAGGCAGCAAAGAATCTCTCAGGTTAATGAAAGTCATCGAGGGAGAGCAGGTGATGCTTTGCATCCATGAAAATAAATATTTGCCAGAAACCAAATAGACAGCATTCTACATGGGGACATTAAGTACCACTGATGTGTTATGTCCATCCTGGCCTGTCCAAGCTCTGGTTATGTGTGTGTCTGATAGTGAAGACTCTGTCCACTTCTGGCTGAGGCTGAAGGAAACAAGGAAAAGGCGCAAAGTATGGGCAGAGAAGACAAGACTGAGCATCAGGTTATGCTTCAAATGAGCTGAAGAGAGTTTCAGAACCGAATAACTTTCAAAAATTGTCCATGGGACCTACTGTAGAGCACAGGGAAATTTACTCAATATCTTGTAATAACTCATAGTGAAAAAGAATCTGGGAGTTCCCACTGTGGCTCAAAGGGATTGGTGGCATCTCTGCAGTGCCAGGACGTAGGTTCGATCCCCAGCCAGGCACAGTGGCTTAAGGATCTGGTGTTGCTGCAGCTGTGGCGGAGGTCGAAACTGTGGTTTGGACCTGATCCCTGGCCTGGGAACTCCATATGCGGCAAGATGGCCAAACAAAACAAAACAAAAAAAATATTTAAAAAAAAGGGAAAAGAATCTGAAGAATAGATATATATAACTGAATCACTTTGCTGTATACCTGAAACCAGCACAACATTGTAAATCAGCTATATTTCAATAACAGTTTAAATAAAAGAAAAAAATCACCTGTGGGTTATCAATTTGTTGGAATACTATGCAGCCAACAAATGGATAATTATACTGACAATTTTGACACATTGTCAAAAAGTAATTTAAACTACCAAATAGGTGAATTCAAAATGTCGTGGATCCATGTGTTGAAAATGTGTGAAATGTATGTATAGTTTGAAAAAAACTGAAAGCTAAGATGGCATGTGGAAAATGTTTAGAGTTCATTGTTGGGTTGTTTTGTTTTGTTGTTGTCTTTTTGTATTTTTAGGGTTGTACCCATGGCATATGGAGGTTCCCAGGCTAGGGGTCCAGTCGGAGCTACGGCTGCTGGCCTACATCATAGCCACAGCAACGCCAGATCTGAGCCATGTCTGCGAACAACACCAGAGCTCACGGCAATGCTGGATCCTTAACCCACTGAGCAAGGCCAGGGATTGAACCTTTGTACTAGTCAGATTGTTTCTGCTGAGCCACACCGGGAACTCCCATTGTTGGTTTTTTTTGTTTGCTTGTTTGTTTTAGTAAAGTAGCGGAGCTGAAATACATAATAAAAGAAAAAAGATCTTCTATTTTGGATGAATATATAAAGTAATAATTTCTATTCCATTTAATAATCATCTGAGTAACCAGTAGAACTCAATATTAGCTCTGTAGTGAAAATGGAGAAAAACCAGGTTAAACAGCAAATGAGCAAAGAGCTACTGGATGTTACTGTGCTCACCGGGCAAACCATTTTATGTCCAGGAATAATTTTTGAAACTGAAAAAAAAAAGTTTTTATTTAAATCTCTTATTCAACTGTTTGAAAACTGAAGCAAAATGGAAAGTGCATCTATTTGCTGTTTTATGTGCTATGCAGTCTAACATGATATTTCATTGTTAATTAGCTGATCAAAACAGATGCTCACTGAAATTCTAATAAAATCACTATCACAAACAAACCAAAGGATCCCTCTGCTTCTCTCAGATACATAGGCATTCCTTTCAGAAAAGGCAGGGCCTCCCCAAGACACTCCCTAAAAAGAGGACGGAGTTCCCACGGTGTCGAAATGGGGTCGACGTCACCTCTGCAGTGCCAGGACCAAGGTTTGATCCCTGATCCTGCACAGTGTGTTAAAGGATCTGGCAGTTGCTGCAGCTGTGGTGTACATCACAACTGCAGCTTGGATCTAATCCCTGGACCGGGAACTCCATAAGCCTCGGGGTGGCCAAAAAAGAAAAGAAAGGAAAAAAAGAAAAAGAAAAAAAAAGACAAACTGAGAAATTTACAACAAATACAGGAAGGGTAATTATCCTTTATATACAAGGTACTCTTCCAAATAGGTAAGAAAAAGAGAAATACTTTCTGTAATATAGGCAAACAAGCCTCTCATAAAAGAAAAATAGTTGCTGACTATAGGAAAATTTTTTACTATTAACTTGTAAACAAAGAAGTTAGAATTAAAACAATGACATGGTCATTTAAAAATCTAACATATAGGTAAAGAAGAAAGAAAGCAGGATGAAAAGAATGTATATATGCGTGTATATATATGTATGTATAACTGAATCACTTTGCTGTATAGCGGAAGTGAAGGCAACATTGTAAATCAACTCTATTTCAATAAAGTAAACTTTTTTAAAAAAAAGCATGGGAGTTTGTTGTAGCTCAATAGGTTAAGAATCCAACTAGTATCCTTGAGGAGTGGGTTCAATCCCTGGCCTGGCTCAGTGGGTTAAGGATCCAGCATTGTTGTGGCTATAGCATAGGTTGGAAGTTACAGCTCCAATTTGACCCCTAGCCTGGGAACTTCCATATGCCACAGGTGTGGACCTAAAAAGAAAAGAAAATTTTTAATTAAAAAAATAAGAATAAAAAAGCATGACCGTAGTCCACTTTGTTCAGGGCATTTGAATGTGGGCAGCCTGCCCTCTGCTGGTAGGAGGCATGTTGATAGCCTTTCCAGATGGCAATGAAGCACTATACATTAAAACCTTAAAATGGGAGTTCCTGTTGTGGCTCAGTGGTAATGAACCCAACCAGTAACCATGAGGACGTGGGTTGGATCCCTGGCCTCGCCGAGTGGCTTAAGGATCTGGCATTGCTGTGAGCTGTGGTGTAGGCTGGCAGCTGCAGCTCCAATTCAGTCCCTAGCCTGGAAACTTCCATATGCTGTGGATGCAGTTCTATAAAGAAAAAAAAAAACAAAGTGAACATTGATCTAGCATATACGGTTCTAGGAATTTATGCTAAGGAAACAGTCTGATAAGTCTGCAAGGAATCATGGCACAAGGATGTTTATTGCAGCCCTGCTGGTGAGAGCAACACCCTGAAAAGAGTTGCTGAGGTCATCAGTAGAGGATGGGTTAGACAAATTATGGTACATCTACAAGTGAGATATAAAGATGTAGGTCTGTATTTATAAATACATGTTTACGATATACTGCTAAATAAGAGTCTGGAAGATAATAAAAATATGATTAATATGATTGAAATCCTACAAACATGTATGTATATAAACATGTACTGTTGGCCCTCTGTATCCGTGGGTTCTGCATCTACAGGTTCAACCAACCCTGGATGGGAAAAAATTTCAGAGTGTTTCAAAAACCAAAACTTGAATTTGCCACGTGCTGGTAACTATTTACAAATCATTTGTGTCATATTAAGTATGATAAGTCATCTAGAGATGATTTAAAATATACGGGAACAAGTCTACTCTCCAAGTCCATGAGTCTATTTTCTGTGGAAAGGTTCATTTGTGCCGTATATTAGATTCCAGATATAAGTGTGGGATGGACTGGGAGTTTAGGGTTAATAGATGCAAACTATTGCATTTGGAGTGGATAAGCAATGAGGTCCTGCTGTGCACAGGGAACTCTATCTAGTCACTTGTGATGGAACATGATGGAGGATAATGTGAGAAAAGAATATATATATATATGTGTATTATTGGGTCAGTTTGCTGTACAGTAGAAATCGACAGAACATTGTAAATCAACTATCATGGAAAAAATAAAAATCATACACAAAAATAAGATATCCTTTCGAAAAAAATTTAAAAATAAAAATGCAAAAAAATAAAATATACGGTAAGATGTGCATAGGTTATGTGAAAATTCTACACCATTTTATATGAGGGACTTGGGCAACCATCAAGTTTGGTGTCCATTGTGGAGGATTGTCCTGTAACCAATCCCCCATGGATACTGAGGGATGACTGAACATATGATTTAATAAAATATAGTAATGGAATCCTAAACATCTAAAGCATTGTAAACGTGTCTATTTTGACACGTTTTTAGATTCAAACAACATGACAGTTCTATAAGTCACGGAGGACAAATTCTGCCCCAGGCTACCTCTTACCAGTAAAGGCATAAAAGCATCCACTTACTTCTTCTTGGTGTCCTTGTAGTCCAACATAGGGAACTCCACTTCGATCATTTCTGGAGTTAGCATAATTTCTACACTCTGTTCACAGAGCTCACTGAAAACGAATAAGATATTTAGTTGGAATGGTTTTTCATTCCAAAAATAAAACGGAAAAAATCTTGTGATCATGTAAGAATTAGGCAGTTCTATAGTTCCCACCGTGGTGCAGTGGAAATGAATCTAACCAGGAACCATGAGGTTTTGGGTTCGATCCCTGGCCTCTCTCAGTGGGTTAAGGATCTGGCATTGCCGTGAGCTGTGGTGTAGGTTGCAGACACAGCTCTGATCCTGCATTGCTGTGGCTGTGGCATAGGCTGGCAGCTGCAGCTCCGACTGGACCCCTAGCCTGGGAACCTCCATATGCCAAGGGTGCGGCCCTAAAAACAACAAACAAACAAACAAACAAACAAAAGAATTATGCAGCTCTTGTGGCCTTCAATGTTACTTCCACCTACTCTTTAGGCTGATAAATAGCTTTCTACCAGCAAACAATAGGAATGGTTATTTTTAAGCAGAGTATAAAAAGCAGTTTAAAAATGGGTTACAGGAGTTCCCTCCGCGGCTCAGCAGTTTAAAAACCTGACATAGTCTCTGTGAGGATTTGGGTTTGATCCCTGGCCTCACACAGTAGGTTAAGCATCCGGCATTGCCACAAGCTGCAGCACAGGTGGCAGACAAGGCTTGGATCTGGCGTTGTTGTGGCTGTGGTGTAAGCAGGCAGCTGCAGCTCCAATTCAGCTCCTAGCTTGGGAACTTCCATATGCCACAGGTGTGGCCTTAAAAAAAAAAAAATCCATATTCTTTCCATATGTACATGAAACATCTACTAATATTGACCATATCTTGGACCACAAAGAAAGCTTGAATGATTTCAAATTCAGAGTATGTTCTATGGCCGCAACAGAATTTGAATAGATATCAATAGCAGGGAAGATAACTTATAAAAATCCGCAACTGCCTTAAAAAATTAAACCGTGTATTTCTAAACAGTGTATGTGTGATAGAAGAAATTACAGGGACCGAGGTTATTTTTATCTTGTGGTCCGCTCTCCCCTTGAGCAGGGCTCAGCAAACTTTTCCCATAAAGGCCTCTGTGGGTCACATGGTGTCTTTCACCACTGCTCAGCTCTGCTGCTGCAGCATGAAAGGAATCCTGGAAAATACATACACGGATGAGTGTGGCTGCGTTTCAATAAAACTATTTACAAGAACAGGTGGCAGGTCAGATTCGGCTATTTGCTGACCCCTGGCCTGCAGCGCTGATGTTTTATAGTCGGAGTTGGGTCACTGCAGGTGGGGACTCCAGCTGCAGCAAAGTAGGGAGAGGGTGGAGGATGCAAACTCACTCCATCAGGGATCCTGCCCTGGAAGGAGAACATCTCCCGTCTGCTTGTATTCCTTTGGCAAAGGCTTGGTCCAATGCATGACTTAACTGCAAGGGAGGCTGGGAAATTTAGCTTCTGGGTTTCTACAACTCTATTCCTTTAGAAGAGGGGAGGAATGGACTAGCGGTTTGGGATTGGCATATGCACACTGGTATAAGGAATGACTGGCCAACGGGGTCGTGCTGTCTAGCACAGGGAACTGTACTCAATATTCTGTGATAATCTATACAGGAAAAGAATCAGAAAAACAATGAATTTGTGTATATGTAGAATAGTTACTTTGTTATACAGCAGAAATTATTACAACAATGTAAATCAACTATACCTCAATAAAACTTTAAAACATTAAAAAAAAGAGAATTTTTTTTTTCTTGTTAAGGGTTTCATCTGTGGCATGTGGAAGTTCCCAGGCTGGGGGTCGAATTGGAGCTGCAGTTGCTGGCCTACACCACAGCCATGGCAAAACTAGATCCCTACAGATCCCTGTGGCAAAACCAGCCGCACCTACAACCTACACTGCAGCCTGCCACAACTCTGGGTCCTCAACCCACTGAACGAGGCCAGGGATGAAACCTGCATCCTCAGGGACATTACATCAGGTTCCCAACCCGCTGAGCCAAAACAGAAATTTGCGATTTAACTTTGCGGATAGCTGCAGTCTCTGCCACACTCAGTTACAGAGCTATGCCCCCAAGATCAATAAATGCTTTGAAATTTATAATTACAAACAGGAACACTTGGCAGCCACACCTAACCAGAGCTGGGCGGAGCAACTTTGGGAAAATAGCCTTGAAAACTGCAAGACGTTCCAATCCCCTAACCTTCGCTAAGCAGCTGCCCTAACCGAAACCGGATGCTGGGACTTCGCAAACTTGGTCTTCCTGTCGGCAGTTACCTCACTGTTCAAGTGCGGGTGATTTCAGGTTGCCAGGTGAATGTGACTGATCGCAAAGCATGGCGCCTGATGCAGATTTAATGCTCAGTAAATGTTAGTTATTATAATGACCACCCTCCTCCTCTTCTTCAGCTGACAGTCCCCTGTAAAGTAGTGCTATTATTCCCATTTCAAGATGAGGAAACTGAGTCACCATAGTCTGCACACCACTGTGAATGGAAGAGGGGCAGCAGACCACCTCCCCAAGGTGCCGTCCAACAGGACTCTTTCTTCAAGAAAACGTGTATCACTCCGCCGGCTGCGGCTGCGGCGGCCTCAGCAAATTGCCTCTGCACTGAATTGAGTGGCCAACGCTTAACCTCCAGGTTCAAACCTGGATTCCAAGATTTAGACGCTGAAAAGTTGCTAAGTATCACTGCCTGGGGGCAGATCTTAGAGGAACTAGATAAGCACATCAGATACTGACGTGATTTCACTTCTTGATTATTTACACGGAAAAATGTCTGACAAGAATAGGTCTTTGACCTATTCTCACTGGCTCATTAGTAACATTAAAGTAAGCACCTCGGTGTGGAAGCCTACATTTCTCCCCCCGACTCTTTCCCCCATTTTTTTTTCTTTCTTTCTTTTTTTTGGTCACACTCGCAGTATGTGGAAGTTCCCAGGCCAGGAATTGAATCCAAGTTGTAGCTGCAACTACAATGCCACAGCTGCTTTTTTTTCTTAAAATTTTTTTTTCTTTCCTTTTTCTTTTTTCTACCTTTTTTTGGGGGGTGGGGGCCTATAGTTTTTTTTTTTTTTAAGTATTTATTTATTTAGGATGTGTATTCGAAAGTTCCCCGGCCAGGAATTGAACTGGTGCCACACTGGTAACCAGAACTCACAGCAGTGACAATACCAGATCCTTAACCTGCTGAGCCACCTGGGAACTCCCGGCACTCTGTATTTCTTCATACCTCTCCAAATCTTACTGGTCCTCCAAGTACTAACTCAAGTTCATGTGACCACTGAACCCTTCTCAGCCCACGAGTACCACCTCTGCTCACCCCTCACTTGAGCACCTCAAGATCAACCAATCTGAGACCTTAGACTGTTCTCGACCATGAACTCAGCCTCCTACCTTCTTCGGGGTACAGCTGAGTGTTAGCCTTGTCTGGTTGGGTTGCAAGCTCAGGCGCTGTACACGCTCTTTGGAACCCTCTCATAGCACCTGGCATATTTTTAGAAAACAGACTACACTAGAGGCCAAAGATTAAAAAAAAAAAAGTACCGTTCAAATGTCTCCATCCTGTCTTCTTCTGGTAAGGCGTCAAGAATGGCAGGGACATTTACAGGAAGCATGACCAAATTGAAGGAATCACAGCTGTGGAAAAAATCACAGGAGCAGCCAAGGATAAATGACCATGTTAGTGATCTCGGGATCTTTCTCAGTTTTCTAAAACACTTCTGTTTTACCACTGGTATTTTAAAGTCTCCTTCACTCTTGGAAACCCACTTGTGTGTTTCCCTAGGGGTAAAGGCAGGGGGGATGATATGTATCAGTCAAATACAAGAGAATGTCACCAAATATGACATTTCCCAGGGTTTAGAAAAAGAACTTTTCAAACACGTAGTGTCTAAACTTACATAATTTTCAGAGTTCCCACTGTGGCTCAGTCAGTTCCAGAAGATTCTTCTGGACATTTCATTCATCTCTAAAATCCCAAAGTCTGGGCACTAACACTTCTTTGGTTACTGCTGACTCTCAGATCTTATGGAACTCACAGAGACTCAACAAATTCTTTCTGAATTTATCAATGAGCTGTTTTGATCATTACAAATACAAAAATGACCTTGTAATCAATAAACATTAAATAACGATATTGTGATGTTGTGTGGTTTAACAATAAGCAGATACCTGGGAATTTGGGGTTAGTAGATGCAAACTATTGCATTTGGAATGGATAGGCAATGAGATCCTTCTCTGTAGCACAAGGAACTCTATCTAGTCACTTGTGATGGAACATGATGGAGGATAATGTGAGAAAAAGAATGTATATGTATGTGTGTGTATATATGTAATATGACTGAGTCACTTTTCTGTACAGCAGAAAGGAACAGAACATTGTAAATCAACTATAATAGAAAAAATAAAAATCTTAAAAAAACCCCTGCAAACAAACAAACCAACAAACAAACAAAAAACAATTAACAGATAACTCTCAGGGACAAAAATATAAGGGAAATGCCAGCTAAGAAATAGGTCATCTATTCAAATAAAATGACTGTAAAGTTGAAGTATCACTAGCAGATTTGTAGGAAGTTAAAAAAGGACTGCTGTTATTATAACTCTTTTAGAAATGAAAACATGATCTAGAATCTTACATCATGGAAATGCATGATAAAGAAAAATAGAATCCTCGCTTGATTTTCTAGTCTGTTATACAATTACAGTTTATTTTGACACAAATTGGCTCAACAGAGCACTCAGGCACAGAAGCTGGAATAACTCCCAAGTGGAGGGCTTTCTTTAATTCATGTAGAATTCATGTTTATTCATGGTTAATTCAAGCCCTAGGTAACTGCATTCTGAGTGGTTTTTGAAAGAACAGCCTTAGGAGGTTTTTCCAAGGACATTGCTCTGGGGAGAAAAAAAAAAAAAAAAGGATGTTTTTCTCTTAATTCTTGAGACCTGTCCTTGCTGACAGCTGGTACACACTGGCAGTGTCCACAACCCACCATTTCTCATTTTGCTTATTCAGTCCCCAGACGGGTACCCCACACCCAGCGATGTTTGGTTTACAGATGACAGGGGTCAGGGTTTTGTTTTTTGTATTTTTCTTTTTAAGGTACACCTGAGGCACAGGGAAGTTCCCAGGCTAGGGATTGAATCGAGCTGCAGTTGCCAGCCTACACCACGGCCACAGCAACACTAGATCCTTAACCCACTGAGCGAGGCCAGGGATCAAACTCCCATCCTTACAGAGACAACATCGGGTCCCTAACCTGCTGAGCCACAATGGGAACTCCAAGAGGTCAGTTTTGCAGTGACCTCACCCCACAGCAAAATGAGGCCCTGTGTCAAAGTGGTGGCAGGCCATTGCCATCTGGTGGCAGCAAAGTGATTTCAAGTTTTGGTGGATGGGGGATGGGGTAGTGCAGATGAGGGAGGAGAGTAATTAAAGATGGTGCTAGATGTTCCACTTTATTTTTTTTATTTTATTGAAGAAGAGTTGATTTACAATGTGGTGTTAATTTCCGCTGTACAGCAAAGTGATTTATATATATATATAAAATTATATATATATATAATTTTTCATATTCATTTCCTTGATGGTTTATCACAGGATATTGAATCTAATTCTCTGTGCTCTACAAAAGGACCCTGTTTGCCCCTCCTATAGATGCTCCACTTGAGTCCTCACAAGCACCCAACACAGTGAGGATGCCAACATGGTCCCTTGTTTCACAGATGAAGAGGTTATTGCTCACAGGGCTTCAGCAATAGGTGACTTGCCCAGGGACACAGCATGGGTGACAGGGCCAACAAGTAACATCTCTCAGATGCCAAAGCTTTCCTTCTCTATACAATGTCATGGTTCTTCCTGGCCCTTGATATGGGAGAGTCCCGATTTTAGGAATATGCCAGGATGGAGACCAGGGGTGCTGAGTGTATTTTGAATTGGCAGAGGGATGCGTGAAGCATGGATGAGTGGAGCCAAGAAGGACCCCATGGGGCCTTCCCGGGGCAGACGCCTCCCTAGGTCCTCTCTGAGGCACCTAGATAACAGTAGCTGATACACACTCCTGAGTATATCATATGTGAAAGCCCTAGTACATGGAAGATGTTAACTACTTGATGACCATGAGCAGTAGCCCCTAGACCTACTGAAGACTGAGGATTGATCATGTCAACCCCTGTGACCCAATCCCATTTCTAACCACCAGCCAATCAGAGAACTGTACATGAGCTGTTCACACACCCTGCAACCCCCTCTCCCCAACCTGGCCTTGAAAAATACTTCCGTGATATAAATTGGTACAACTACTATGGAAAACAGTATGGAGCTTCCTCAGAAAACGAAATATAGAACTGCCATATGATCCACTCCTGGGCATATAACCAGACAAAACTACAATTCAAAAAGATACATGCACCCCTATGTTCATTGCAGTACTACTCACAATAGCCAAGACATGGGAGCAACGTAAATGTCCATCAACAGATGAATGGATTGAGAAGATGTGGTGCATATACACATGTATACAATGGAATACTACCAAGCCATAAAAAAGAATGGAAATAATGCCATTTGCAGCAACATGGATGCAACTAGAAATCTCGAACTAAGCGAAGTAAGTTAGAAAGAGAAAGATAAATACCATATGATATAACATATGTGGAATCTAAAATATGGCAAAATGAACCCATCTACAAAACAGAAACAGACTCACTGACATAGAGAACAGACTTATGGTTGCCAAGGGTGACAGGAGGAGGGAGTGGGATGGACTGGGAGTTTGAGGTTAGTAGATGCAAACTATTCCATTTAGAATGGGTAAGCAGTGAGGTCCTACTGTACAGCACAGGGAACTATATCCAATCTCTTGCGATAGTACATGATGGAAGATAGCATGAAAAAAAGAATATATATGTATATGACTGGGTCACTATGCTGTATACCAGAAATGGACACAACAATGTAAATAAACTATACCTTAAGACAAAATAAATAAAAATGCCTCCTTGGAGTTCCTGCTGTGGCACAGTGGGTTAAGAATCCAACTGCAACAGATTGGGTCGCTATGGAGATGTGGATTCTATCCCTAGCCTGGTGCAGTGGGTTAAGGGATCTGGGAATATCCATATGCCTTGGGTGGCAATAAAATAAAATAAAATAAAATAAAATAAAATGCCTCCCTGAAACTACTCAATACTCTGATAACCTATATAGGACAAGAATCTGAAAAAGAATGTATATATATGAATAACTGAACCATTTTGCTGTATAGCAGAAATGATCACAACATTGTAAATCAACTCTACTTCAACAAAACTTTAAAAAAAAAGAAGAAGAAATTAAGCCCCCCCCCCCCAAAAGAAAAGCCTCCCTGAAACCCATCAGGAGTTGGGGCTTTCTGAGCACTAGCTGTGCTCCTTATCTGGCCCCTATACCATATGATAGCCTTATATGTGGAATCTAAAATATGACAAATTGAACCTATCTACAGGACAGAAACAGACTCACAGACATGGAGAACAAACTTGTGGTTACCAAGGGTGACCGGAAGGGAGGGGGATGGATGGGGACTGCACTTTCCTCTAGCACAAGCCAGGGTCAGTAGACTGGTGTTTCTGCACGCAGGCAAGTGGGCCCAAGTTTGGTTCAGCAACGCGAACTCAGAGAAAAGGAACTAAGATTTCTGAGCCCTTGCCATGTCCCAAATCCTACGCTTGGTCTCATGTTAATCTCCAGGCAAAGGAGGGTCGTGGAAAAAAGCCCTAAGGGAATAACCCCAAAGGGACAGCATGTGGAAAAGCCTCTGGAAATAAGGCTGGATTTTATGTAATTCAGGAAGAGCTTTTCTGCTGGTGCTGGAGGAAGAAGTTAAGTGTTCTGGAGTCACAAGCTGCATTTCAACTATCTCCTCTAATCCCTGGAGAGGAGGTGACGGGCTGCATATATGGGGTTGGTGCCCACTGGGGTGAGCGTTCCTGTTTCTCCTGAAATGCAAATATCAAGGCCGAGCAAGGTTTTCACAGCAAGTCCCACTGGCTTGTCTTTTGGACGAGACACCTGGTCCTAGAGAGCGTGGCTGAGGTCCTACAGCTCCTAGAGGCCATGGGGCATTCTGGTGACAGGGAGGATCCAGGACACGTTGGAAGGAGCCGAGGGTGTGAGTCACAGGCCAAACCAAGTAGGGTACAGAGCTCAGGCAGAGTTGCAGACTCCCGGGGCCATGGCAGGGCTCTGCCCCCTCAGGGGGGTGGGGTGGTGGCAGGGGGCCTCACTCTGGGCCAAAGGATTTGAACAAAGGGTCACCACTGATGCTCATCCTGTTGGGATATTGGTCACCTTTGCTTGCTCACCAGCCTCATTTAACTATGTTAATAAAGACAATGGACTAAAGAAGCAAATTCAAGGGCTGGGGAGGAGGTTACTAACTGCGCAGGATCCTAAAGAAAAGGCATCAAGCTACTTGTTTGATATCTTAGGCTTCAAAGAGGTGTTATATGAGAAAATTAGCAAGAATGCGGTTATTCTAAACTTCTTCCTTCCTGGTCTACAGTGGTCTCATCCACCTGTTCCGTCTCTGGAGCAGGGTTCTGTCAATGTGTGATGACGGCTGTGGGGCCTTCCTGTGAATGGCCAGGCTGGGGCACAGACACAAGTGGAGCCTTTGGAATTGGACATGGAGGGTATAGAAGACTAATCATGGCAACTCGAAAATGTTAACAATGAAAAAAAGGGGTTTCTCTTATGGCTCAGGGGGTTAGGGATCTGATGTCAGGTTGCTGCTGCCACCTAAGTTCAATCCCTGGTCCAGGAACTTCCTACATGCCATGGGTTTGGCCAGAATAAAAAAAAAAAAAAAAAAAAAAAGGAAAAAAGAATACAAAAACGAATTCCACTGGAGTTCCTGTGGTGGCTTAGCGGTATCAAACCAGACTAGTATCCATGAGGATGCAGGTTCGATCCCTGACCTTGCTCAGTGGGTTAAGGATCCAGTGTTGCTGTGGCCATGATGTTCATCGGCAACTGCTGCTCTGATTTGACCCCTAGCCTAGGAATTTCTACATGCCACAGGTACAGCACTAAAAAAAAAAAAAAAAAGAAAAAGAAAAAAAAAAGAAAGAAAGAAAGGAAAAAAAAAGGAGTTCCTTGGTGGTTCAGTGGGTTTCTGATCCGGCATTGTCACTGCTGTGGCTCTGGTTTGATCCCTGGCCAAGGAACTTCTGCATGTTGTGGGTGTGGCCAAAAAAAAAAAAAAGAATATGTGATGTTAAAAAATGGACCATGGGAGCTCTTGTTGTGGCTCAGCGGGTTAAGAACCGGAGCCATGAGGATTCAGGCTCCATCCCTGGCCTCACTCAGTAGGTAAAGGATCCGACAATAACATTGCCACACGCTGGGGCGTAGGTTGCAGATGCAGCTCTGATTCGACCCCTAGCCCAGGAACTTCCATATGCTGCAAGTATGGCTGTAAAAGGAAAAGAAAAAGGACCATAAATATTTCAGCAGAGTTATATGGAATATGGATTGGTTTCTACTCTAAAAGTAAGGACTATAAGCCACCTGTGACATTGATTTTTTCTTTTTTAAAATTTTTTATTAAAGTGTAGTTGATTTACAATGCTGTGCCAATTTCTGCAGTATAGCAAAGTGACTCAGTCATGTGGTCTATCTCAGGAGACTGGATATAGTTCCCTGTGCTGTAGAGCAGGACCTCATTGCTTATCCATTCTAGATGGAATCGTTTGCATCTACTAACCCCAATCTCCCCATCCATCCCACTCTCTCCCACCTCCCTGATTTTTTAAAAGTATATAATATAAAGTCAAAATTAATATAAATGAATTAATATAAAGTCAAAATACGAATCACCACATTGTATTTCTCTGGCTAGCAAATTTCCCTCATGGGCTGAAAGCATAATTTGACATATTATTGGCATGTAACTCTGGGGGGGTCACAGCCTCCTAAGTCCATGGAGCACACATACCTCAGTGAGATGACAGTGCACTGGGCTTACCTCTGTGACATCTCTATCTTATTGGTTTCGGGCAGGGATGAGAGGGCCAGGGACTGGAACTTCTTCCAGGTCATCACTCCGGGAATGATGTCCTATAATTGCAGCCAGCACCAGAGTACCAAACATAAATCCTAGGAAGAACTTCCATTTCATTCAACTGACTATTTTTCAGTCTTAAGTTTAGTTCCCAAATGTATCATTTCATTAAGTTTGGTAGAGTTTCTTTGAAGCTAAAAAAGACAACTACTTTATCAAAGGACGTTCAACAGGGCAACTCGAATTAAAGTGGAGGGAGGAGAGGTTCCCACCCCTGATTTTTTTAGGCGCAGGAGCAATGGTCCTGATGATTGAAGGCTGATCTTGCCTCTCAAAGCATTTTGATTACTGTGAATGTGATGCTAATGCAACATTCAAAGGGGATGGGCCAGTTCATCAAATGGTTGTCCAGGCAGGGGCACATGTGCAACTGCATGGAAAATTTGAGGAGGGTGTTGTCAGGAGACTGCCAGCTGAGTGCAGGGAGTGCAATGGGGACTGACATGCAATATGGCTGGAGATGCAGGCTGGTCATGAAGGGGCTTGTGGGTCAAACTAATGAGGCTGGAGTTGTTCCCTTGTCCAGCAGGGACCACAGCGGTTTTCAAGCTGGAAAACGATTAGATTTGTGTGGGAGGGAGATTTCTAGGGAGGGCTGATGCTGGTGCAGTGGAGGGCCATGGGATGGATGAGAGGGAGGGTCACAGGCTGTTTGAGGCCACTGGTAAAAACTCCAGGATGGCTGGATCTGGAGGATGAGAAAGAGGAAGGGAGCAAGGACCACAAAGGTCATTGCACAAAGTCACAGAAGCAAGAGGCAAAGGTAATGGGGAAAGAGGTGTAAGGTGGGGCTGGCAGAAGTGGGGGTGAGTTCATGACCCAAGGGAGGGTTTCATTGAGTTTGAAGGGCATGAGGGCAACCCCTGAGAGATATTGCTGGATATTGAGGTCAGGCTGATTATCTAGAGGAAGAAGGAATTCTTGGGAGCCTCTTCTTTACTGTGCCACCTTGTCCATTCTGACATTTCCAAAGTGTTGGGGACCAAAGAAAGAGGAAATTAGACCATGAGGTTATGGGCACTATGTGCTTGTTGAAATGGGAATAAAACGAGTATTAGGCATGGCCTTTGAGGGAAAAAGAGAATAAGAATGTTGAAAAGGAAGTTCCTATTGTGGCTCAGTGGTAATAAGCCTGACTAGTATCTTTGAGGATATGGGTTCAATCCCTGGCCTCAATCAGTAGGTTAAGGATCCAGCATTGCCATGAGCTGTGGTGTAGGTCACAGAAGACTTGGATCCCTTGTTGCTGTGGCTGTGACATAGGCTGGCAGCTGCAGCTCCAATTAGACCCTTAGCCTGGGAAACTCCATATGCCACACTTGTGGCCCTAAAAAGCAAAAAATAATAACAATAATAATGTTGAAAAAAGTACCACTGGGAGGTAAGCACAGGCGGGATGGGAGTGGTGTTGAGTCCCCACCTGCACCTCTTTAGGGCTGATGGTGTGAGAAGGTCCACAGCCGTGGTTCCCATCCTTGTCCTGAGGCTGTGGCTGCAAACCTTCTTTTTCTCAGTTCCAGCTGTGACCCTTCCTCCTTGTCCCCTGCCTGCCCCTGCAGCCCAGGGCCAGCTCTGCCAATGAGCATGGTGATGGCCTTACCGTGTGGTGGAGAAACTGCTTCTGGGTGAGGGGAATGCTGGATCCAGAGTGGGACTCTTTGGTGAACCTGTACTTGGGGTGAGAGCACAGGTGGTAATCGATCAAGGTTTCTGCATAGGTCAGAGGGTGCATCACAGCAAATAGTCCTGGGCTGGGATTCTGCAGGAGAGAGAGGAAAAAGGAATCTCCTTTGTTTACCAGTCTCCTGGTTGGGCATAGGACAGACGTCAGCTGATGTTCCCCACATCCCACTGGTGTGAGCGCTCTGACCCCATGTCAGCCCGTCTGGGAAAGAGAAGCAGGAGAGCAGAGGTGGCTTCAGGTGGACAGTGGTCTCCGTCATTCACAAACATCACTTTTCTGGTGGAAGGGCTTCATTCCGTGCCACGTGGATTTACTAAGCTCCCTTGGAAATAAGTACAAATGAAATCACAGCTTAAACAGCTTAAAGTATTTGTTTCTAAATTTGACCAATTAGGAGGATTTATTAAATAAGAAAACTGGTTTTAAAAAGCAAATAAGTCTCTGGTTTGGAAGACAAAAATAGCTTCTTAAAAACTACTTTAAAAAGAAGACAAAGAGGGTGGCATTGGATATATCAGGAAATGTCAACATTTAACATTGTTTTGGCAATGTTTTTAATTCAGGAAGGCTCCGTCGGGATGTAGTATCTGGCTTTAAGGGAGATCCTGTTTTTATACTAATTTTCCAACAGTACTAATGGAGGCAGAGAGCAAGCACATCAAAACAGACAAAAATATAGAACCTTTTAATGTTTCTTCCTGGGCTTGTCCAACAAAAACCCTACTCTTTGGCCCAAACAACATAGTTTTTTGATCCTCACGGTTGTTTAATTTCAGCTGTTTGGGAATCACTAAGTTGAGATTTTGTTCTTTTTATTTGTTTGACTAATGTTTAAAAACAGTTAAAGATGGAGTTCCCATTGTGGCTCAGCAGTAACGAACCTGTCTGGTACCGTGAGGATTTGGGTTCCATCCCTGGCCTTGCTCAATGGGTTAAGGATCCAGTGTTGCCATGAGCTGCAGCTCCAACTCCTAGGCTTGGAAATTCCATGTGCCACAGGTGCAGCCCTAAAAAGCCCAAACAAAAACAAACAAACAAAAAAACAAAAAACAACCAATCTCCACATGACTTACAGAAACCCAGGTTTGCCAAGAAATAAACATCTCCCACAACTGAAGGGCTGGGGGCCAGGGAGGAGTTAAGTACCCAGAGGCCATATGGGGAGAGCCTAGATGCTGGGTATGTGATAAATGTGTTCTAAGAACGCTGGGAAAGACTGTCCTTTGCTAGTGCAGAGAGGCTGACCTGCAGCCGGGGCTGAGGAGGAAGACACCAGGGGGCTCTTGCCCAAATGCCTGGGTATAAAAGGAGGAGGGCATGGAGGCAGTGATTCCCACTGGGGGAGTCAGCCGTGCCCACAGTGAGCTCTGCAGCAAAGGGAAGAGTGAGGAATCACCTATATGTCTACAATGGCACCATCTTTTCTGGCTCCTTGACGTGCTGCAGGGAGATAGGGCAGAGATGGAGGAAAAGGCAAAGACTGGGTCCCCCCACACTTCCCCAGGTAGGGGCTGGGGAGTTGGAAGGGAACAAGGAGAAAGGTGGGGGCCAGATGAGACAAAGCGGGGAGGCTGAGAATACAGACAAAGGCGGGTGTTGGGTGGGGAGGTGGGGGTTTTGTTTCCTGCTTCCGCACAGGTCCCCTTAAATAACAGACTGCAAGGACAGGACGGAAGGAGGAGCAAAGGTCAGAAGACAGAGCAAGTGCCCCAGCCTGGGCTGACCAGGTCCTCTGCACCTAATTATATCCAGAGACGTCCAGAAAAGGATCGAGGACCTTAGCCCCAGCCAAGGAGCCAGGGAGACACACAGGGCTGAAGAAGCTCACTTCATGGTAAGGGGAGAAACTGGGGTATAAGAGCCTGAAAACTGCTGACACCCATTGCCAAGAGTCACCCCTGTGGTTACAAAGGCCAATCAGGACAGCACCTAGGAAGAGACAGAGACCCCAGCTGGACTTGGTCACAGTGTGATCAGGAAGCAGTGTCATTGACGGGTGAGAGGCTGGCTGCCTCATAGGGACAAGGATCGGAGCGAAGGTGCACGTGACCAGGGTGCTTCCTTTCCCCTTACGGAACCATAAGTTTGTTTTCTATTGGCTTCTGTCTTCTTATGAAGTAACTGCTGAAATAAAAGGACAGCAAACAATGACTTCTGCCCCTATCACTTACAAAAATGTAGAGTGGGTCATAATCGGGGGCCCTGGCCATGG
Source organism: Phacochoerus africanus (assembly GCF_016906955.1). Taxonomy (NCBI): domain Eukaryota; kingdom Metazoa; phylum Chordata; class Mammalia; order Artiodactyla; family Suidae; genus Phacochoerus; species Phacochoerus africanus. The sequence continues at coordinate 96,110,421 of NC_062546.1, forward strand.
CCTCCGGGAGTTTGATGCTCAGGATGGAGGTCTCTCCTGGGAGCTGGGGCGTGCACACTGCATCCTCCTTGGGCAGGGCTATGACAGTGGTGGCTTCGTCCTGCACCAGGACCAAGGGCAGTGTGTTAGTCCCGATACTGGGGAAGCAGGAAGGGGAGGCAGTTTTCTCGAAAGTGGGGGGACGTTACCTCAGCTCCTTGCTTCAGGGCCCGGGCGAGCTTCTGAGGTCTGTAGCTGTTTGAAGCCTTCTGGACAGAGATGGGCTGGTACCCCTTGATCTTGTACTGTTGAGGAACCTGGGGTGAGAGAAGCCCTTGAGAGGCATTTCCCAGACACCTGAGGGCCAAAGGAGAACAAGCACCACGTCTAACCATCAGATTGTGGGCACAGTTGGTTTGGACCAGCCCTGAATGGGTTTCAGTCCCGAGCCCTGTTCCAGCACTCAGGACTGTTCACAGTTACTCACCCTATCCCACAGCTTAACTCTAGAAATACACTGAACACTGGTTTGTCAGTTTAAAACATGCATATTTTGGACTTCCCGCTGTGGTTAAGAATCTGACTTCAGTGACTCGGGCAGCCTAGGAAGTGCAGATATAATCCCCAGACTGGCACAGTGGGTTTTAAGAATCTGGTATTGCTGAATAAAACAGCAGCTGTGGCTCGGATTCAGTCGCTGGCCTGGGAACTTCCATATGTTACAGATGTGGTCATAAAATAAAGAAATAAAATTTGCATTTTTTTTTTCTTTTTAGGGCCACAACTGCAGCATATGGAAGTTCCCAGACTATGGGTTGAAACGGAGCTATAGCTGCCGGCCTATGCCACAGCCACAGCAATGCCAGATCCAAGCCACATCTGTGACCTACACCATAACTCATGGCAACATCAGATCCTTAACCCACTGAGCGAGGCTAGGGATCGAACCCACATCCTCATGGATACTAGTTGGTTTCTTAACCCACTGAGCCGCAACGGCAACTCCAAAATATGCATATATCCTATAGCACAAGAAAGGCTGACTCACTTTTGTTCACTTATCCTGTGTCTTTTCCTCAAGTTTCTAACATACGTTAGTTCACATAGCTTCAGCTATGCAGAATATCTGGTATATCCACAGAATAGATTCTGGTTTCCATGAGCCACATTAGGAAAAGAAAAGGTTACACCTCATGTGCCACATAAAATAAAAACAGAAAAATACAGCATACTACAATATAATCCATAATGGAATAAAACTAGTAAAACAGTGCAATTCAAATTCAAAAATATTTTGGAGTTCCCGTCGTGGCTCAGTGGTTAACGAATCCGACTAAGAACCATGAGGTTGCGGGTTCGATCCCTGGCCTTGCTCAGTGGGTAGGGGATCTGGCGCTGCCGTGAACTGTGGTGTGGATTGCAGACTCGGCTCCGATTCTGCATTGCTGTGGCTCTGGCCTGGGCAGGCGGCTACTGCTCCGATTCGACCCTTGGCCTGGGAATCTCCATATGCCGCGGGAGCAGCCCAAGAAATGGCAAAAAGACAGAAAAAAAAATCAAAAATATTTTGTTCACTTTATAAGTTACCCAATTAATGAAACCATTTAGTAAGTCTGACCTGCAAATTGAAGAAGGAATAGGGCTGCTTGATTTGAATTTCTGATGATTTAATTGGGACTGGTCCAAGGCCACCAGGTGCCTAAAATGCGAAAATTCAAAAGTGACACATGAACAATGTAAAACAACTATATTTCAATTAAAAAATTTTTATAAGTGACACATGATCAACACTGAGCAAAAGCGGCTATGCTTCATCCCACTCCTGGGTATGTATCTGGACAAAACTATAATTAAAAAGATGCATGCACCCTTATGTTCATAGCAGCACTATTCACAACAGCCAAGGCATGGAAACAACCCAAATGTCCACTGACAGATGAATGGATTAAGAACATGTGGTATATACACACAATGGAATACTACACAGCCATAAAAACAACAAAATGATGCCATTTGCAGCAACATGGATGGAACTAGAGACTCTCAAACTGAGTGAAGTAAGTCAGAAAGAGAAAGACAAATACCATATGATATCACTTATATCTGGAATCTAATATACAGTACAAATGAACCTTTCCACAGAAAAGAAAATCATGGACATGGAGAACAGCCTTGTGGTTGCCAAGGAGGAGGGGAAGGGAGTGGGATGGATTGGGAATTTGGGGTTAATAGATGCAAAATATTGCCTTTGGAGTGGATAAGCAATGAGATCCTGCTGTGTAGCACTGGGAAGTCACTTATGTCTAGTCACTTATGATGAAGCATGATAATGTGAGAAAAAAGAATGTATACATGTACAGTAGAAAATTGACAGAACACTGTAAACCAGCTATAATTGAAAAAATAAAAATCAGTATAAAATAAAAAATAAAAATATATATCTAGGTTCCACAGCAAATATTTAGTGATCTCTTTTTATCTCTATCATCCTTCCCAGCCATTAATTATCTAAGTCTCAGATAATTCTTATTGCTTGAAAATCACAGATTTCTTATTTCCTAGAAACTAAAGATTCTGATATTTTAAATCATTTAATTATCTAATGCAGAAAACACATGGAATTTTTAAAGCCAGTCCTGTAATTCTTGAATAGATTAACCTGCAAAGCCTAACACATTATAGGATGTGAAGTTTATTCTTTGAAACTATAGAACTGTTTTGCATATGCTCTTTCTTTTTTCTTTTTCTTTTTGCCTTGCCCAAGGCATGCGTAAGTGCCCGGGTCAGGCATCAAACCCACACCACAGCAGTGATAACACCAGATCCTTAACTGCTGAGCCACTAGGGAACTCCTGCATGCACTCTTTCCATAGCGATTTAAACACGCTTTTTATGGCTAGTTATGTGAACCTGGGGGACTCAAGTGACATTTTATTACTGATAGGGTGACTCTGTGTCCCTGTTTCCCTCTCAGCTGTAAAAGACTCGTTGAAAAATTAAATGAATTGACAGAACTGAAGCCATCAAGAGGGAGGGAAGGAGAGAGAGAGAGGTGGACTTTTGAGTCTGGTGGGTTGGACTGTTAGATGTGGGACACCCCCACCCCACCCCCAACTTGGCTTCTGCAGTCCCCAGCAGCAGCAGGGGAGCTTGGCTGAGTGGGTGCCTTCCTGGGCCAGGCCAGGCTCCCCTGGTTTCTCTGTCCACCCTTCTGCTCTCAGATCCCATTCCCTGGCCATCCGGTGGGGCTCTGTGGTCTTGCTGGGGTCCAGGCTGGGCAGGACCTGGGCCAGGCACTCAGCAGCTCTGCAAGGGTTACCAGGCAGGGGGGTGGGGGCAGCAGGTGATCCCAGGTCTCCCCTGGGCGCCTCTCAGGAGGAGGGGGTGGAGGAACAGCGAGCAGTGGGGCACCTGCCTGACAAGCCCCTCCCTATAGCCTAAGCGCACCCACCAGCTCGTTGGAGCCCTGCGGAGGGCTGTAGGACGGGAAGGCAAAGGGCAGCACGGTCTCAGGTGACACAGGGAACTGGATGGGATAATCATCTTGGCTGACCTGGGACAGCAGGTATTTGGAGGAATTCTGGTCTGTGGACAAAAGACAAAACAGCACTCTGTTGGGGGAGGTGGTCCTTGAGGTATTTTGGAGGGACCACCACCTTTTATCTTTTTACAGCTGCACCTGCGGCATATGGAAGTTCCCAGGCTGGGGGTAGAAACAGGTGCAGCTGCCGGCTTAGCCACAGCCACAGCAATGGCGGACCCTTAACCCACTGAGAGAGGCCAGGGATCGAACCTGCATCCTCACAGACACTGTGTCAGATTCTTAACCCACTGAGCCACAATGGGGACTCCGGACCACCATCTTTAGTTGTGTATGTGCCACACACCAGTTAGTGGGTCCTTGCTACACACTGTAAATTAACCATACTTTAATTTAGAAAAGAGGAAAAAAACTTTCATGTACAAATGCTAAAGACATCACCAGATGTAGAGACACTCAACAGGTATAAATGCCAACTGTTCTAGTCTCTCTGGTGATGGGAGATAACAGCACAAAACAAGAGGTCACAACCGAATGTCACAGACGTTAAACCTGGTCGAGTGGTCAGCCTTGCTCACTATCAGTTGGGCAGGGTTCCAGCCACAGATGCTGTGGAGGTCTGATTCACATCAGGCAGGGTGAGTGGTGCCTCCCCAAGCCCTTCCCCCTACCCAATTCTATTCCCCGGACCTGCATCATAAAGGGGACTCTGCAGACGTGACTATTTAGGATCTTGGGATGGGGTGATGGTCCCAGGTAGTCTGGGTGGGCCCAGCATCCTCACACGATGCATGTGAGAGGGAGGCAGGAGGGTTGGAGAAGGTGTGATGGCCAGACAAGCAGTCAGAGCCATGTGAGGAAGGGGCCACAAGCCGAGGAGTGCAGGAGGAGGCAGGCACTGGTTCTTCCCTGGAGCCTCCAGAAGGAACAAGCCTTGCCCACACCTGGGATTAACCCCTCTGACCTCCAGAACCATAGGATGATAAATTGCATGTTTTTTTTTGTTTTGTTTTTTTTGTTTTTATCTTTTTGCCATTTTCTTGGGCTGCTCCTGGGGCATATGGAGGTTCCCAGGCTAGGGGTCAAATAGGAGCTGTAGCCACCAGCCTCGGCCAGAGCCACAGCAACATCGGATCCAAGTCACGTCTGCAACCTACACCACAGCTCACAGCAACGCCGGATCCTTAACCCACTGAGCAAGGGCAGGGATCAAACCTGCAACCTCATGGTTCCTAGTCGGATTCGTTAACCACTGAGCCACGATGGGAACTCCAAATTGCGTGGTGTTAAGTTTGTGGTGGTTTGTTCTATCAATATAAAACCAAACAAATAGTACACGCAACTTATAAAAACACAGCTAACTTCATTATAAAGACCTCCTCTCAGAGGACATTCCTGTGGAAGCACAGCTGTTCTGAGCACTACCTTGTGCTGTGGACTGTCTTCCCTCAGTGAACTTTCTTATGACGGCTTCTCCACGCATGTTACGGACAGCATCCAGCATGGTAAGTAATCGGTGATGCACAATGACCTGGAGTTAGAAAGAGCAATAGCTGCACACCATTAGTTGGCACATGCTCATGGTGGCATTCTGTTTAGCTCACTTTTCCAAACCACAACCAAGGGCTGAGGTCACTTCTCTACATGGTGATTCCCAGGGAGGATGGCATGCTACCCTAGACAAGGCCTCAGGACATCAAGGTCTGTGTGGTGCAGGCCTGCCTGGGCACAGAAAAAGACCAGGTTATCAAATGGCCCTGTCCCACCCAATTTATGAGCCCCAGTTTTCTCATATTTCCAGAATGGAAAGAGTGACTGGTTCTATGTTCCTTCTTTTCGGTGTATCTGAGTAGTAATGCTCCCGCCGCGTTATTTACAAGGGACAAACTAAGGAGCAATTGGTTTTGGGGCTGTGGGTGGGGGCCATGCTGACGCAGGCTCCTGAGTTTGGCATTCAGAACAGATGCTGCTGGGGATGTACAACCTGCACACAAAGCTGCTCGAAGGGTACTTTCATCCCACGGTTCCTGCCTTTCTCCATCCTGAGACAAATTCATTTAACAAATACTGTGAGGTGGCTGCTCTGTGGACCATTCTTTCCAGGTACTGCAGACACAGTGGGGGACAAACAAGTGTCCTGCCTGCATAGAGCAAGTGTTTGTGTGTGTGTGTGTGTGTGTGTGCGCGCACGCGGAGTGGAATAATAACAATCACGTGAATGGGACTTCCCCTTGTGGCTCAGTGGTAACAACTCCAACATAGTGTCTGTGAGGATGTGGGTTTGATCCCTGGCTTTGCTCAGTGGATTAAGGATCCAGCATTGCTGTGAGCTATTGTGTAGGTTGCAGATGTGGCTCGGATCCCACATTGCTGTGGTTGTGGTATAGACTGGCAGCTACAGCTCCAGTTTGACTCCTAGCCTGGGAACTTCCATATGCTGTGAGTGCGGCCCTAAAAAGAAAACAAACAAACATATGAACAGACAAACAAGATAAAGCCCATGAAGAAAAGAAAAAAGAGTAACACACAAAGACGTGACTGGGTGGGGGGGGGGGCTGGAAGAGGGGTAGTCTAGCCGATTCTGCGAGGATTCAAGGCCTCTCGGAGGAATGAGTTTTGACCAGAGACTGGAATGATGAGGAGACAATGAGCTTGGAAAGAGTTTTGAGCAGAGGAAGCAGCAGGTGCAAAGATCCTGATTCAGGAACAAAAGAGGCAGGTTTAAAAGACAGAGAAATTTAAAATGATGCAAAAGAACTTATTTACAAAAGAGATACAGACTGACAGATCTCCAAATCAAATTTATGGTTACCAAAGGGGAAATCTGGGGAGAAGGGATAAATTAGAAGTTAGGGATTAACATATATACACTCCTATATATGTAATAGATAATCAACAAGGACCTGCTAGATAGCACAGGGAACTACACTCAATATTCTGTAATAACTTATATGGGGCAAGAATCTGAAAAAGAATGGATACATGTCTGCGTATAACTGATTGATTTTGCTGTACACCTGAAATTAACACAATGTTGTAAATCAACTATGTTCCAAGAACATTTTTAAAGAAAGGACAGAGGGAAATCCATTATGGCCTTGTTGCCTGGATACAAACTGTACATCTCATTCCAAATGCAACACGAGGCCTTTGGAGGGTTTTAGGGGGAGAGGCCTGATCATCTCTCGGCTTTGGGACTCCATCTCTGGCTGCTATGCAGGCACAGGAAGAGGAAGGCTGGGTGCATGGGTCTGGGCGAGAGAGGATAGGGCTGTGACCGGGCTGGGGAGACAGCAGGAGTCACCAGGCTAGCGACACATTTGCACATCTAACTGACAGTACTTGGTGGGGAGTGTGAGGAAGAGCCGGAGTCATGCTTCAGAGGCAAACACAAGCCTGACGACACAGGGGAGCTGGCTCCAGAGCAGCCAAGGTCATCCCACTCAGAGGAAGCAGGCTGGGCCAGTGTCTTGCTGTGCTCCACCCTTTTTTTTTTTTTGCCTTTTTTGTCTTTTTTAGGGCCGCACTCACGGCACATGGAGGCTCCCAGGCTAGGGGGGTCTAATCAGAGCTGTAGCCACCAGCCTACACCAGAGCTCACGGCCACGCCGGATCCTTAACCTGCTGAACGAGGCCAGGGATAGAACACGCAACCTCATGGTTCCTAGTCGGATTCGTTTCCACTGCACCAGGACGGGAACTCCTGCTGTGCTCCACCTTTGTGCTGCCTCTTTCCACCACTTCCTCCCCCACATGGAGCATCTTGTGGCCACCTCTGTTCTGCACGGGTACAGAGTCCACCTAGGCAAAGCCTCAGCAGGAACACTGGTTTCCAGGGCCTTCGAGGTTGGTGAGCAGGTCACTGAGGCAGCGAGCCACTCCCCACTCCCAGACTGTCACCAGGCTGGAAGCACTGTTTCAAAGCCACCTGGCACATAAACTTTTGGAGTTTCTTCTATGTGTGACTCCTTCAACTTTCACAACAACCCTTTGAGACACGCCTTACTGTTATCCTCGGTGACAGATGAGGAAGCTAAGGCCCAGAGGTCATGGAACTTGTCCAAGAGCAGAGAGCTCCTGAGAAGTAGCACCACGAGTTAGGGGCAAGCAGCCTGGCCCCAGGAGCGCAAGTCTTCAACTATCTCCCTGCCTGAAGGTGCTTCTGCCTGCCCTCGCCAGGCAGCCACGTGCCAGCGGCAGAGACAAGAGATCCAGACACAGCATAAGATGCAAGAGGAACCCTGGAGATGACGCAGAGCGGAAGCTTACGGGACTGTTTCCTGGAGGAGGGGCAGACTGAGCTGGCAGAAGGATAGGTGTGGACAGAGGCAGGCCAGATGGAACCGCATTTCAGGTGAAGGGTGAGGGGCGGGAAATAAGCTGGTGTTTGGGAAAGAAGATGGAAACCGGGACAACATAGAGCTGTGGGGCAGCCGGACCTGGGCCTCCTTTCACACTTTATTGACCTTAGAGGCTAAGAGGTCTTCACGGGATCCTGATCCCAGGAAATGGGGATGGAAGACCAGAGTGACGGTGAGGAAGCCAGGATGCTAGAGACAAGACCCCACAGGAACACCCCATTACAACTGATCAGCAGCCTCCTATTCCAGAGTCATTACATGGCCCAACAATCCTGCTCTTAGGTACATACACCCAAGAGAATTGAAAATATATCCACAAACATAAATGTTTGTAGCCTCATTAGTCCCCCAGTGAGAGCCCAAAGGTGAGGACAGCCCAAATGTCTCAGTCGATGACTAGATAAACAGAGTGTGGTACTTCCATACAGTGGAACAGTGTTAATCCTGAAAAAGCGACGAGCTCTGGAAACCTGCTATATCACAGATAAACCTTGAAAACATGTTAAGAGAAAGAAGCCAGTATATGAAATGTCCAGAATAGGCAAATCCCCAGAGACAGAAAACAGACAGGGACTGGGGGTGGGAGTGACTGCTAATGGGAGCCAGGTTTCTTTATGCAGTGATAAAAATGCCCTAAAGGGAGTTCCCATCGTGGCTTAGTGGTTAACAAATCCGACTAGGAACCGTAAGATGTCCGGTTCGGTCCCTGGCCTTGCTCAGTGGGTTAAGGATTCCGAGTTGCTGTGGCTCTGGTGTAGGCCGATGGCTACGGCTCGCATTAGACCCCCAGCCTGGGAACCTCCATATGCCACGGCAGTGGCCCAAGAAATGGCAAAAAGACAAAAAAAAAAATGCCCTGAAGTTAGACAGTGGTGATGGCTGTTCAACTCTGGCAATGTCCGAAAAAATACTGAATTGCACACTTAATAAAAGCGAATTTTATGGATGTAAATTGTTTCTCAATAAAGCTGTTATTTTAAAAAAAAGCTCATTGTTCAAAAGGGAACCCTCTTATACTGTTGGTGGGAATGTAAATTGGTTATGGTCACTATGGAAGACAGTGTGGAAGTTCCTCAAAAACTAAAAATAGAACTACCATGTGATCCAGCAATCCCAATCCTGGGCATCTATCCAGACAAAACCATAATTCAAAAAGATCCATGCACCCCAGTGTTCATTACAGCACTATTCACAATAGCCAAGACATAGAAGCAACCTAAATTTCCAATGACAGAGGAATGGATAAAAAAGATGTGGTACATATATGCAATGGACTATTACTCAGCCATAAAAAGAAGGAAATAATGCCATTTGCAGCAACATGGATGGACCTAGAGATGAGCATACTAAGTGAAGTTAGGCAGACAGTGAAAGACAATTATCTTGTGCTATCACTTGTATGTGGAATCTAAAATAAGGATACAAATGAGCTTATTTGCAGAACAGAAACAGATTCACAGACTTTGAAAAGAAACATGTGGTTACCAAGGGGAACAGGTAGGGGGAGGGTTGGGCTGGGGGTTGGGGATGGGCATATACACACTGAGGTATATAGAATGACTGGCCAACAGTAACCTGCTGCAGAGTACAGAGAATTCTACCCAATATTCTGCAATAATCTAGGTGGGAAAAGAATCTGAAGAAGAATGGGTGTGTGTACATGTATAACTGAGTCACTTTGTTGTATGGCAGAAATTATCACAGCATTGTAAATCAACTATACTTCAATGAAACTTTAAACATGAAAAGAAAAAAGGTCATTGTTCAATTTCCTTGTGCTGATGACTAAACAGTTTACAACTTCAATCTGGTGCTGAGACTTACCTTGCGTGCTGCTTGTTGAAACCGTCTTTGCGCCCTGAACCTGTTGACCCAAGTGTTATTAATGACGGGATCAAAATTAGGATGAAACTCCCTGATGTTCTGTGAACAGAAAATACAGGCACATCTTAGATTTATATGTTAACTCCTGCCATGAGCATTTAATAAAAATGTGTTTGAGTTGGATCTCAAACCAAGATATTATTTGTTCTTCCACTGAATGAGCATTTATTAAGCACTTCTGCTGTATACAGTATTCTAGGAAATACTTCTTGGGTGAGGGGCCAAAAGAGGAAGACAAGATTTGGGTTTTAAGAAGTGTACAACCTGGGAGTTCCCATTGCTGCGGCTCAGTGGTAACAAACCGGACTAGCATCCATGAGGACATGGGTTTGATCCCTGGCCTCACGCAGTGGGGATCTGGTGTTGCCGTGAGCTGTGGTGTAGTTCGCAGATGCAGCTGGGATCCTGCATTGCTGTGGCTGTGGTGTAGGCCATAAGCTACAGCTCCATTTTGACCCCTAGCCTGGGAATTTCCATATGCCAAGGTTTGGCCCTAAAAAGACAAAAAGAAAAAAAAAAAAGAAAAAAGAAAAAAGAAATGTACAATCTGGACAGCAAAGCTCAAGCAGACACATGTGGCCCTCAGTTATAAGAATGAAGTCACGCAGAAGTCCGTCCCCCATATGGGTACTGGCCCTGCACACAGAACTGGGAGGCAAAGACTGCATGATTCCAGGTGGAAAGGCTGCACATGTGGGTGAGAATGCTTGTGAATCAGTCAATGAATGCGAAGGAAAGGGGGCCTGGGTGTGTTGTAAGGCCAGCCAGAGCCTCAGGCACTACAGGGTCTCAAACCCAGGAAAGCAACACAAAGAGAAAGTCGTCAGAAATGAATTAGTCTCGCACTGGCACCTGCAGTGGGCGGTGGAGGGGAGGGCAGACCCACTGTCAATCGATGGTTGGATTAGGTGAGGGTGGACATGATGGCTAGACTTGGACCCGGCCTTGTGGAAGAGCTTCAGCAAGACTTTGTGGCCAGATTAAATGTGCGGGAGGAGAAAAGAGGTAAAAATAATTCAGAGATGGCAAACCCAGAAAAGTGAGAATGATGGAGGTGGGAAGATTAGGAAGACTTTTATTTATTTATTTATTTTTGGTCTTTTTTGCCATTTCTTGGGCCACTCCCGTGGCATATGGAGATTCCCAGGCTAGGGGTGGAATCGGAGCTGTAGCCACCAGCCTACACCATGCCACAGCAACACAGGATCTGAGCCTCGTCTGTGAATAGACCACAGCTCATGGCAACGCCGGATCCTTAACCCACTGAGCAAGGCCAGGGATCGAACCCGAAACCTCATGGTTCCTAGTCGGATTTGTTAACCACTGAGCGACAACGGGAACTCCTTTTTTTCAATTTTTAAAATTAAAATTTTGATTTTAACCAGAAATTATCACATGACAGAGGACACACAGGTGGACAGGCTACTGTCCCCATTTTATACTCGAGGACACTGAGGCACCAAGCCTATGAGGGCTTTTCCTGAGTCCCAAACCCGCTGTGGAGCTGGAACCTCAACTCTGGCTTCTGACTTCCTGCCTTGAATCCTTCCCACCAAGGGAAGGGGGCAAGGCACAGTGGCCCACCGAAGGACCTGGGGACAGGGGTGTGGAGAGCAAAAGGAAATAAAGAAGGAGACCAAGAGGAGAAAGGAGAGTTGTGGAAAGGAGGAGGCAGTGTGCAATGCTGTTAATTCCAAGGGGAACATTAATTGTGGATACTGGACTCATGCATATGTATTAAAAAAAAAAAGGAAAAACTCCAGAAAGGTAAGCAAATTAAATATTATTAAATATCCCTTGGCGAGTTCATGCTGTGGCACAATGGGTTAAGAATCCGACTGTAGGAGTTCCTGTCGTGGCATAGTGGTTAACGAATCTGACTAGGAACCATGAGGTTGCGGGTTCGACCCCTGGCCTTGCTCAGTGAGTTGAGGATCCTGTGTTGCCTTGAGCTGTGGTGTAGGTTGCAGACGTGGCTCGGATCCCATGTTGCTGTGGCTCTGGTGTAGGCTGGTGGCTACGGCTCCGATTCAACCCCTAGCCTGGGAATCTCCATATGCCGCGGAAGCGGCCCCAGAAAAGGCCCAGGAACTTCCATATGATTTGGGTTTAGCCAAAAAAAATTTAAAAATCCCTTGACAAAAGGATTTCTATAACATTGTTTATCATTTAAAAAATAAGCATCAGAGTCCCCATTGTGGCTCAGCAGGTTACAAACCCAACTAGTATCCATGAGGATGCAGGTTCAATCCCTGGCCTCATTCAGTGGGTTAAGGATCTGGTGTTGCCGTGAGCTGTGGTGTAGGTCACAGACTTGGCTTGGATCCCATGTTGCTGCGGCTGTGGAATGGGCTGGCATCTGCAGCTCCGATTCAACTCCTAGCCTGGGAACTTCCCTATGCTACAGGTGAGGCCCTAAAAAGCAAAAAGCAAACAAAAAATAAGCATTATACCACAGAGAAATCTACTCAATACGCTGTGATGGCCTATATGGGAAAAGAATCTGAAAAAGAATGGATATATGTGTATGTATACCTAATTCAGTTTGCTGCACACCTGAAGCTAACACAACACCGCAAGTCATCTATACTCCAGTAAAATTTTTAAAAATAAAAAAATAAAAAATAAGCCTTATAAAGAGCTGCTGATAATTAGATTCCAAATAAAGAAAAGTTACTCACTTCTTCCAGATCCCGTATAACCCGTTTGGGGTTAACTTCTGTCTTGAGTCTCTGAAATTCCTCTTCCAAAATGGGATCTCCTCTATCTAGCTGGGGTTTTCAATTATTAAAAATATTAAAATTGAAGGTCAGTGCACACAACTGCATTTCTCTTTAAAACTGGTAGAAACCCATTAAGCAATTGGTCAAGTTACCCTTGGGAGCGATGGTTAAAATGAATGTTGTAATTACACTTACTGTTTAAACAAGGGAAGTTTTTACGGAAGCCCAAACCCAATATCTCCTTCCTATCATTAGAGAATAGTCTCTGGAAATTAGTTCTGAAGTATTTAAAATTCACAGAAAAGTAAAAAATAAAATAAAATTCATGGAAAGGATTTTAGGAGACTGTAACCATGGGAGAATCATGGCTTAGCAGCAATGAACCCAACTTGTATCCACGAGGATGAGGGTTCGATCCCTGGCCTCCATCAGTGCGTTAAGGATGAGGCATTGCTGTGAGCTATGGTGTAGGTTGAAGACTTGGCTTGAATCCCACGTGGCCATAGTGTAGGCCAGCAGCTGCAGCTCTGATTCGACCCCTAGCCTGGAACTTCCATATGTCACTGGGTGCAGCCCCCAAAATAAATGAATAGATAAATAAATAAAAGAAATGTAAGGGGTCTGTCAAGATTTAAGCTCCTCGGAGCTGATTATCCGGGTTTAGCAAAGGCATGTGATCCCTCCCCTTTCCAGGAGCTGGAGGTTGGGAGTCTGTCCCTTCCTAGGTTTAAATGTCCCCCAGATGCTCCCCTCCCCCACTGCCTGCTTCCGTGATGCCCCTGAACAATTGTTCCTGGCCCTCCGGGAGCCACTGGGAAACCAGGTCATCACCAGGAATGCAGGCTGGGCTTGGATCAGCATCTACACAGCCTGCCTCCATGGCCAAGGGGACGGTGCACACCACAAAAACATGTGTCATATGCCTGTCTGTGGGTTTTGTTGTTTGTTAGGTAACTTTTTAAACTAGCTTGGGTCTCAAGTACACTGTTCATCATTTTTAAAGATTTAACTGGAAGAAATCTATTCGGATCACCACACCTACACCCTGTTCAGAAATATGAGATGCCCTGTGATGGTCACCAGGGCAGGGAGCTGCCCAGCTCTTATCTGCATGCAGGGGGAGCCTAAGCTTGAGATGGGACGTTGGGCTCAAAATACAGATTTCGTGGATAGAGAAACTCAGTACTCTGGCACCACTAAAAGTCGAATAAAATTTAGGCACTTTAAAGAAGAGACTGGCAAATGCATCGTTAGCTACAAGAAAGAGAAGGGAGACATATCTTTATTAGGACTCTACTTGGTTATGATAAACACTTCAGAATTTAATAATAATAACATTTTTGTTATTATTTTGGTCACACTCTTTGCATGCAGACGTTCTGGGCTTAGAGGTCGAACCTGAGCCACAGCAGGGATAATGTCAGATCCTTAACCCGCTGAGCCACTGGGAAATGCCCAGAATTTGGTATTATTGACCAGCTCCCTTGAGCGAAAAGTGATCACCCCAGAGGCTCTAATGCCCAACCCCTCCCGCAGTCTCTGGCTTCCTGCCAAATGCCTCAGCCTTCAGCTTTAGTTCCATCTGCCTCCAGTTTGGCTCCTGGTCTTTGGGTCTCTCACACCATGCTCTGCAGATCACGGGACCAGCACACCTCACACCCCACATTCCAGCCCAAATTCGAGCCAGTCCCTGCCTCTAAGTTGGACGCCTTTTTCCTTTTTATTACTTTTCAAAATTTTACTGTGTCTTCTAGGAAGCTTTCCAGTTAGATGAATCCTCCCTCCTCGCTGGCCTCTGAATCCCCACAATATTTAGGAGGGTCTCATGTGACATTCACATCCAGCCTTGATTTGCAGTTAATGATGGACTTGCTAATAGCCTCCCCTCCCAACTGTGGTATTGTTTTTCCTTCTGGTATGGCGTCTTGCATATGGCAGGAATTCAAAATATTTAGTGAAGTAAATGATATCAAATTGGCAGTACTTCTGACCTTGTACTTCTGGTTTATTCTTTGCCGCTCCTCCATAAGGTCTTTTTTCAATTTAAAGGACATGGGGTCTTTCCCGAGGTGCACCTGCCTGGGGAGGGGGAAAAAACAAACAAACAAAAAAACAGCCTCCGGAAGCCATCAGAATACCACAATCCATTTCAGGATTGTATTAGCTATGCTCCACAGCTGAAGAGACATGCTGAGACACTGGAGGAGACCCCATGGGGGAGAGAAGTTGTAGAGATGCTGGCAACATAACTAAGGTGAGTAATGTGTTTGATGAAGTGAAGCTTATCTTCCAGTGACACAGACTAAAATACTTCTGCATTAAAAAGTCTGGGTGCCCAGGAGTTCCCATTGTGACTCAGTGGTAACGAGCTAGACTAGTGTCCATGAGGATGCAGGTTTGATGCCTGGCCTCGCTCAGTGGGTTAAGGATCAGGCGTTGTTGTGAGCTGTGGTGTAGGTCACAGATGTGGCTTGGATCCCGAGTTGCTATGGCTGTGGCGTAGGCCAGCAGCTGTAGCTCTGACTCTACCCCTAGCCTGGGAACCTCCATATGCCACAGGTGTGACATAAAGAGAAAAAAGAAAACATGTTCAGATGCCAGTTACAAAAGGCCATATATTATATGATTCCACTCATATGAAATGCACAGAATAGGCAATACGACATAGACAGAAAACAGATTAGCGGTTGCCAGAGGATGGTCGTGACTATTTTATGGTTCTGGGGTTTCTTTTTGGAGAGATGCAAATATTCTGGAAATAAGTAGTGATGGTTGCACATCATTGTGAACATACTTTGAACTTCTGGGTTGTACATTTTTAAATGGTTAAAATGGTTAATTTTATATTGTGTGAATTTATCACACTTAAAAAAAATTCTGGTATGTAATGGACCCATCATGGAATCTGACACATATTCAAAGAATAAAGTAGCTATGATTTTAAAAGTAGAGTGGGGGGGGGGGGGGTATGTCTAGAGAACTGTTTTAGATTAAAGGAGACTAACACAAAAACTAAATACAAATTGTATGCTCTTTGATTGAACCTCGGATGCCCCTTTCCAAAAACAAAAAATCCCATGTATAAGAGACAGTGTTGGGACGATTGGGTAAATTTCCACATAGGCTGATTATTTAATATTGTGTCAATATCAAACTTCTTGGGAGTTCCCGCTATGGTGCAATGGGATTGGTGTCATCTCTGGAGCACTGGGACACAGGTTCCATCCCTGGCCTGGCACAGTGGATTAAGGATCCAGCGTTCCTTGGATCTGATCCCTGGCCAGGGAACTCTATATGCCTCAAGATGGCCCAAAAAGAAAAAAAAAATTGAACTTCTTAGAAATGATTATGGTGATGCTGGAGAAGGTCCTTATTTTAAGAGCTACATGCTAAAGTCTTCAAGGCTTCATGACACCGGCAACTTACTTTTGAATGGCTCAGGGGGTAAAAAGTGTGTGTGCATGGGTATAATTGTACTTGTGCATGTACAGGTGTGTGTTGGTTTGTAAAGAGTGGAGGAAGTACACATGGCCTGGTGTTAACTGATGGAACTATATCAAATGTACATGGGGGTTACTGGCAGGTTTAAAAATCTTACAACAGAAAAACTGAGAGAAAATATTAAATGAACAACACAGGATCAGAACTGAATTTAGTAAGAAGAAATAGATCAGCTGAACAGACCAATCACTAGAGATGAAATTGAATATGTCATAAAAACACTCCCTGCAAATAAAAGTCCAGGATCAGTTGGCTTCACAGGCGAGTTCTACCAAACATACAAAGAGGAACTTATCCCCATCCTCCTTCAACTTTTCCAAAAGATTGAGGAAGAGGGAACACTCCCAAAGACATTCTATGACACTACCATTGCCCTAATACCAAAGCCAGACAAAGATACTACCAAAAAAGGAAACTATAGGCCAATATCTTTGATGAATATAGACACAAAAATTCTCAACAAAATTTTATCCATATAAAAAGGATCATACACCACAACCAAGTGGGATTCATCCCAGGTTCACAAGGATGGCTGAACATACACACAAATCAATCAACGTCATACACCACATTAACAAAAGAAAAGTCAAAAACCACATGATCATCTCAATAGACGCAGAAAAGGCATTTGACAAAGTCCAACATCCATTCATGGTAAAAACTCTTACCAACATGAGTACAGAGGGTACATACCCTAACATAATAAAAACCATTTAAGACAAACCCACAGCAAATATAATACTCAATAGAGACAAGCTGAAAGCCTTTCCAATAAAATCTGGAACAAGACAAGGATGCCCACTCTCACCACTTTTATTCAACATAGTATTGGAAGTCCTAGCCACAGCAATCAGACAAACGAAAGAAATAAAAGGTATACAAATTGGAAGAGAAGAGGTAAAACTGTCACTGTATGCAGATGACATGATACTATATATAGAAAACCCTAAGGACTCAACCCAAAAACTACTAGAACTGATCAACAAATTCAGCAAAGTAGCAGGGTATAAGGTTAACATTCAGAAATCAGTTGTGTTTCTGTATACTAACAATGAAATATTAGAAAAGGAATACAAAAATACAATAACTTTTAAAATTGCACCCAAAAAATCAAATACCTAGGAATAAACCTGACCAAGGAGGTGAAAGAATTATATGCTGAGAACTATAAAACACTAATCAAGGAAATTAAAGAGGATTCAAATAATGGAAAGATATTCCATGCTCCTGGATGGGAAAAATTAATATGGTAAAAATGGCCATATTACCCAAAGCAATCTACAGATTCAATGTAATCCCTATCAAAGTACCTATGACATTTTTCATAGAACTAGAACAAACAATCCAAAAATCTATGTGGAACCACCAAAGACCCTGAATTGCCAAAGAAATTCTGAGGAACAAAAACCAAGCAGGAGGCATAACTCTTCCAGACTTCAGGCAATATTACAAAGCCACAGTCATCAAGACAGTGTGGTATTGGTACCAAAAAAGACATACAGACCAATGGAACAGAATAGAATACCCAGGAATAAACCCAGACATCTACGGTCAATTAATCTTTGACAAAGGAGACAAGAATATAAAATGGGAAAAAGTCTTTGCATCAAGTGGTGCTGGGAAAACTGGACAGCTGCATGCAAATGAATGAAACTAGAACACACCCTCACACCATGCACAAAAATAAACTCAAAATGGCTTAAAGACTTAAATGTAAGACAAGACACCATCAAACTCCTAGCAGAGAAAAGAGGCAAAACATTCTCTGACATCAATCTTACAAATGTTTTCTCAGGTCAGTCCCCCAAGACAACAGAAATAAAAGCAAAAAGAAACCAATGAGACCTAATCAAACTGACAAATTTTTGCACAGCAAAGGAAACCATAAAAAAAACCAAAAAGACAACTTACAGAATGGGAGAAAATAGTTTCAAATGATGCAACTGACAAGGGCTTAATCTTTAAAATATACAAACAACTTATATAACTCAACAGCAAAAAAGCCAACAACCCAATTGAAAAACAGGCAAAAGACCTGCATAGACATTTCTCCAAAGAAGATATACAGATGGCCAACAAGCACATGAGAAAATGCTCAACATCGGAGTTCCCATCGTGGCTCAGTGGTTAACGAATCCCACTAGGAATCGTGAGGTTTCGGGTTTGATCCCTGCCCTTGCTCAGTGGGTTAAGGATCTGGCGTTGCCATGAGCTGTGGTGTAGGTTGCAGATGCGGCTCGGATCCCACGTTGCTGTGGCTCTGGCGTAGGCCGGTGGCTACAGCTCCGATTCGACCCCTAGCCTGGGAATCTCCATATGCCGCAGAAGCGGCCCAAGAAATGGCAAAAAGACAAAAAAAAAACAAAAACAAAAACAAAAAAACTCAACATCACTGATTATTAGAGAAATGCAAATCAAAACTACTATGAGGTACCACCTCACACCAGTCAGAATGGCCATCATTAATAAGTCCACAAATAACAAAGGCTAGAGAGGGTGTGAAGAAAAAGGAACCCTTCTACACCATTGGTGGGAATGTAAATCGGTACAACCACTATGGAGAACAGTATGGAGGTACCTTAGAAAACTGTGTATAGACAACTACCATATGACACTGGAACCCCTCTCTTGGGCATATATCCAGACAAAACTTTCCATGAAAAATACAGATGCACCCACATGGTCATTGCAGCACTATTCACAATAGCCAAGACATAGAAACAACCTAAATGTTCACTGACAGATGATTGGATTAAGAAGATGTGCCATATATACACAATGGAATACTACTCAGCCATTGAAAAGAATGAAATAATGCCATTTGCAGCAACATGGATGGAACTAGAGACTCTCATACTGAGTGAAGTAAGTCAGAAAGAGAAAGACAAATACCATATGATATCACTTAAATCTGAATCTAATATATGGCATAGGTGAACCTTTCCACAGGAAAGAAAATCATGGACATAGAGAACAGACTTGTGGTTGCCAAGGGGGAGGGAGTGGGATGGACTGGGAGTTTGGGGTTAATAGATGCAAACTATTGCCTTTGGAATGGATAAGCAATGAGATTCTGCTGTATAGCACTGGGAACAATATCTAGTCACTTATGATGAAGCATGATAATGTGAGAAAAAAGAATGTATACATGTATGTGTGACTGGGTCACTTTGCTGTACAGTAGAAAATTGGCAGAACACTGTAAACCAGCTATAATGGAAAAAATAAAAATCATTATTTAAAAAAACTGAATTTAGGATGTGATTTCAGGTATGTTACAAAGAAGCAGAGAAGGAAGGAAATACACCAGTGCTAACAGTGGTCACTGCATTAGAGAGATTTTTTTTTTCTTTTCTAGACTTAAATTTTTTTTTCAAGTTTTCTTGAAAAACTACACACAATGTCAGTGTGTCCATTGTGTGTCATTCTACACACAGTGAGAGTGTGTCCATTTTTTTATAACAAGGAAAGGATCCTTAACCCACTGAACCAGGCCAGGGATGGACCCTGCATCCTCAAGGATACTAGTTGGGTTCATAACCCCCTGGGCCACAACAGGAACTCCTGGAAAGAGTATTTTTTAAATGGTCATGTGTTACTTGGCACACCTCCTGTTCAACTGAGGCCAGACATTGAACACAGGCTCACACAGAATTCTGTGTCACAGAAGGGCTTGTTTCTCATGAGGGGGTAGCAGGTGGTGAAGCCTGAGCCTGCCCTGGGTCTTGGGGCCTGTTCTCTGTCTGAGAGGCAAGGAGGTGAGGGTGTGGACGAGGTAGCCTCTCAATGACCCTTTCCAGGAGTCTCTTTTAAACTCAGTTCAAGAGTTCTAAAGTTACTTCAGCTAAATGTGTACACATGGATATATCTGGGATGATCTCCTTAAGACATGTAAAGAGGGAGTTCCCTGGTGGCTCAGAGGGTTAAGGATCTGGTGTTGTCACTGCTGTGGCATGGGTTGGATCCCTGGCCCAGGGACTTATACATGCTTCTGGTGCTGCCAAACAAACAAACAAAGAGACCTGTAAAAAGAGTTCCATTTTGTTTGCAGGAGCACAAAGCAGAAGCCCAGTATCTGAGTTTTACAAATTCCACTGGGAGCCTCCACCCCCCACCAAGCCTGCAATGCCAGGCCCCCAAGAGGGTCCCTGGGGACATACAACCCAGGGTACAGGGGACTCGGAGTGAAGTGAGGGTGACGGCACAACACTTGGGGTGACTGAGTCCCCCAGATCTGTCCTAGAGTGAGGGGTTCCTGCAGCTGGGGCAGCAAGGAGCAATGTCCCAGCTTCTCTCCCATAGTTCCCCCCCACACCCCAATTCCCTCCAGTTTTGCCACTGGTGACACTTAGGAAAAAGTATGCTTCCCTCACAGTGACTTAATCCTAATAGAAAACTCATTCTGAAACAGAGGATCTATTAAAGGGGAGAAAAATAATCAAATACTTCAAAGGGTCTAAAAAAGTTATTACATTTTAGTCTCGTATAAAAAACCGTTACTAAAAACACTGTTACTTGATACAAATAATCACTCAATATTTACCACTTAAGGTGATTTTCAAGCTCTTCATAAGTGTCCTGTCTGACCTTCTGTTCAAAGAGCGCTTCCTTCATCTGCCTTGTTTTTGAAATCTCAGTGCCTTGGTCCAAAACTGTGGGCGGGGGTGAACAACGATGATACCAGTAATCAAATCAGAGTCATTTGCTGAGAGAAAAACACATTTCTTTTTCTTTTTAATTTCTTTTTCTTTCTTTCTTTCTTTCTTTCTTTCTTTCTTTCTTTCTTTCTTTCTTTCTTTCTTTCTTTCTTTCTTTCTTTCTTTCTTTCTTCCTTCCTTCCTTCCTTCCTTCCTTCCTTCCTTCCTTTCTTTTCTTTTTTTTTGTCTTTTTAGGGCTGCACCCATGGCATACGGAAGTTCCCAGCCAGGGGTTGATTTGGAGCTATAGCCGCCAGCCTACACCACAGCCACAGCAATGCCAGTCTGAACAGCGTCTTCAACCTACACCACAGCTCTTGGCAACGCTGGATACTTAACCCACTGAGCGAGGCCAGGCATCGAACCTGCGTCCTCATGGATACTAGTCGGGTTTGTTACAGCTGAGCCACAAAAGGAAGTCCAAAAAACACATTTCTAATGGCAAAACATAACATCGATCTGAGTTTCATTGCTGTTGCTCAGAAAGGGTAAACATGGTGAGTTCCCGTCATGGCTCAACAGAAACGAATCTGACTAGCATCCATGAGGACGCAGGTTCGATTCCTGGCCTTGCTCAGTGGGTGAAAGATCTGGGCGTTGCCCTGAGCTGGGGTGTAGGTCCCAGATGCAGCTCAGATCTGGTGTTGCTGTGGCTGTGGCGTAGGCTGGTGGCTATGGCCCCGATTAGACCCCTAGCCTGGGAACCTCCATATACCTCAGGTGCAGCTCTAAAAAGACAAAAAGCAGGAGTTGGGGGATGGGGGGTAAATGTGACACACAACCCTTCTTTCAGATCCTGCCCAGGGGCTAATTTATGGTGGGTAAACTGCTTACCTTCTCTTAATTCTTTAATCTTCAATTTTCCTGGCTCTTGGTTTAGCACAGTTGCCACGGCAAATGGATTTGATAAATCTACCGGAAACCTCAAGTTCTGATATTCAATTTCCTGAGACCAAATCAGGAGGGAAAAGTCATTATTTTACTTCTCTGTAGTTCCCTCCACCGTGCTTAGCCTAACTCCCACTTTACCTTAAGCTTTGGAGGCTTAAGATTTGTTGTCAATTGGTGAAAACGGACAGGTATCATTGCCTTTTCTGGAGGAACAGCTACTTTCCTAGCAAGAGTATTTAATCTTTCAAATTCTTCTAATCTAGAATTTAAAACATATATTAAATTATTATATAACCCAACAACTCAAGGTGCCTAATTTTAGTCCCTTCTGATAATACCATGACTTATAGTCCATTAAATATGATATTGAAACTGAAAATGAATCTGGTGCTAAAACAGGGGCTTACTGAAATAAATGCGTCAGAATTTCAGAGCATAAACATTTAAAAACAGCCTGCTGATGGCTGCTTTCCTTGTATTCCAAAGAAATCACAGGTGAAAACAGAACATGCTGAAAAATGCTCACAGTTTAGCATAATTTCATTTCTAGGCTGTTTGTTTGCCTCAGCTAAATGTATTTACTACTTAAAAAAGAATTTACAATGATTTATGTTCCTAGTCAAAGAGTAATTATGCCCACTGTTTGTTTCAGGATCTTTAAAAAAGGTGACTCAGGGAGTTCCCATTGTGGCTCATTGGGTTAAGGACCCAACACAGTCTCCATGAGGATGTGGGTTCGATCCCTGGCTTGGCTCAGTGGCTTAAGGATCCAGCATTGCCATGAGCTGTGGTATAGGTTGCAGACTCAGCTCGGATCTGGTGTGGCTGTGGCTGTGGCCGGCAGCTGCAGCTCCGATTAAACTCCTAGCCTGGCAACTTCCATATGCCACAGGTGGGGCCCTAAATAAAAAAGAAAGGGAGAGAGAGAGCGAGCGAGAAGAAAACGCCAAGAGTGTTTTAAACACAGATGTGAACTAGTTTATATAGGATGGATAAACAAGGCCCTACCGTAAAGCACGGGGAAGGATATTCAATATCCTGGGATAAACTGTCATGGAAGAGAACATGAAAAAGAACATACATCTGTATGGCTAAGTCACTTTGCAGTGCAGCAGAAATTAATACAACATTGTCATATATATGCATCCATTATATTTCAATTATATTTTAATGCTCTTTGGAAATTAAACATCTATTTCCCATTACATGTTTCTTTAGAATTGTTACTTTTAAAAAACATAAGAAGCCAATTAGATGTTTTGTACAGAAATTTGGTGATTCTTATTTACTGTCCTTGAAATAAAGTAGAAAAGTCTAAACAAACAAAAAATACTCACAACATTGTGAATAATTAGACTTCAATAATTTTTTTTTGGTCTTTTTGCCTTTTCTAGGGCCGCTCCCGCGGCATATGGAAGTTCCCAGGCTAGGGGTCGAATTGGAGCTGTAGCCAGCCTATGCCAGAGCCACAGAAACTTGGGATCTGAGCTGCGTCTGCGACATACACCACAGCTCACGGCCACACCCACTGAGCAAGGCCAGGGATCGAACCCGCAACCTCATGGTTTCTAGTTGGATTCGTTAACCACTGAGCCACGACGGGAACTCCAATAAATGTTTTTTTTAAAGAGTGTTCTAAAAGGAATTCCCACTGTAGTGGGTTAATGACCCAGCTTGTCTCTATGGCAGTGAGGGTTTGATCCCCAGCCCATCACAATGGGTTAAGGATCCAGCATTGCCACAGTTGTGGAGTAGGTTGCAGCTCCAACTTGGATTCAGTCCCTGGCTTGGGAACGTTCATATGCTACAGGTGCAGCTGAAAAAGAAAATAAATAAATAAACAAGATATTAAACTCTAGGTAGGAAACTGAAACATCACAGTTTAGGAAAAGTGTGCATCTTCACCTGCAGGGTATTTCTGCTGTGCGATGCTTCAGCATCCATCAAAGCATGTCTGTGGAAGGATAAACATGTAAAAATCCCACTCCAGTATTGCCTCTGAGAAGGTCGGTTATGTGTTGCAATGCAGATAGGAGCTGGCAAACAGCATCCTGCTTAGCCAGTTAACCTGACACAGGAAAAATCAGCTCTGTCTTTCATTCTTATCCAATGTTACTTGTTAGTTGGCTGAGTTCTACTGAGCTAATGTACGGGATTTGGGTTCAGCAGGCACATCAATATTCTATAGTTGATTTGAGCTGCTCTGGAATTTTTAGAGAGACAATCATAATATACATACAAAATAAATCAGGGAGTTTCTTTCTTTCTTTTCTTTTTGGGCTGCAACTGCAGCATATTTAAGTTCCCAGGCTAGGAGTCAAATAAGAGCTGCAGCTGCCAGCCTACACCACAGAAACACTAGATCCTTAACCCGCTGAGCGAGGCCAGGGATCGAACCTGTATCCTCACAGAGACAACACTGGGTCCTTAACCCACTGAGCCACAGTGGGAACTTCTGTTCCTTCACTTAAATATGCCTGATGATGTTAATATGTGATGTTGACTATGGGTGAAGGGGACAGGAGGAAAATCATACTTCTTCATTTCCAAAATATTTGTAAGGAGTTTCCAAGATTAATATTTATGCTGTAAAAATGTTTCCCCTTAACTTTTATATAACTAGATACACTTGGATATAATAATTCAAACTGGAAATGGAACTGGGGGATAATTTGTTACAAAGGAAATGGAAGTTGGGGATAATTTGTTACAAAGGAAAATTGAAACGCATTTTACATCTTTACTCTGTCTTGAAGGCTGATATTGCTTTAAGAAAAGCGTTTTCCTTTCTGCCTTATGTCAAAGTCACTTGTTACACATGACTTATTTGGGCTTTTCTGTCATATCTTCAGAGTGTGGACCATTTCCCATTGAGATTTTCAGTGGACACTGCCCATGACAAGCACTCAGCCCATTATGTTATGTTTAAACTTTGAACATAGCTATGTTGATATGGTCTTACGATTTAAATTTTCAAATAGACAATAATTCACACATATGGCCAACAACTCAAACAGCACATCAGTATTCATCAGTGAGAGAGAGAGTTCCCAGAAAACCCCTTTTCTCAGTCATCTCTTCTCCTCTTAGTGGAAGCAATTACTGCCACAAGCACAGAAATATTTTATGCATCACTGTTATATTTTAAAGTGCATTTTATGAAGGTTAATCATTTAAATACATTTTAAAAATTGAGATCTGACACAGACAGTATATTAGTTTCAGGAATATTAGTAAGTTTTTGTTTGTTTGTTTGTTTTCAATGGCCGCACCCATGACATATGGAAGTTCCCGGGCCAAGAATTGAATCTGAGCCGTAGCTGCCACCTACACCACAGCTTCGGCAATGCCAGATCCTTTAACCCACTGCACAGGCCATGGTTTGAACCTGTGCCTCTGTAGTGACCTGAGCCACTTCGATTGGATTCATAACCCCCTGCATCACAGCAGAAACTCCTTAAGTAAGTTCTTGATGACATTCTGTTACATAAAAGAAGCACAAAATGGAAGAAAGGAAGACTTTGAAAAAATTTTGAGAATAAACAAAAACAGGGAGTTCCCATTGTGGCTTAGTGGTAAAAAACCCAATTAGTATCCATGAGGATGTGGGTTCAATCCCTGGCCTTGCTCAGTGGGCTAAGGATCCAGCATTGCTGTGAGCTGTGGTATAGGCTACAGATGTGGCTTGGATCTGGAGTTGTTTGTAGCTGTGACTTGGGCCGGCAGCTGTAGCTCCGATTCAACCCCTAGCCTGGGAACTTCCACATGCCAAGAGTGCAGCCCTAAAAAGCAAAAAAAAAAAAAAAAGTTAAAGAATAAACAAAGACATGCCCAGGTGACCGTACTTTAAAGCCATGTTGGGGTAGCACGTTCCTGTGAAGACACATTCATAGGGCTGAGAGTTGAACTGTGAGATCCATAGCTGCAATTTGATCTGTGCGGTCCCATATTGAAAGGGGGTAAACCGGACAGTGGCATTCATCTTCCCATTCGCCGGAATTATTCCTGAGAAGAAAACAATGAGAAAACGTGATACTTGCTCTTCTAGCCAAGTTCGGGCAAAGAGCCTCACACACACACACACACACACACACACACACACACACACACACGCACATTCTTCCCATGATAAGCACAAGTATTTCTATTATCTCTATGTAGTCTTTTTATTAAATACACATGAATCAACTTCTGCATGTTTACCCTGATCTTATTTACCAATGACTACATTAATGCTCTGTAATAAGAATGAGAGCGTGTCAGTTATATAAATATATACCTACCAGTCAGCATTAGGGAGTCAGAATTGAATTCCCAGAACCATAACCTTTAAGCTAATTCCCAGATGTCAATGTCAATGCTGTAAGCAGCAAGGAGAAGCTCAGGAACACATGCAAAAGTTTGTGTCCAAAGAATTCAGTTCCCTATGTTATGTAATTTGAATTCTCTCCTTTCAAAACTTCAGGATGGATGACTGTTCTCCAAAGTCAATATCAAACAAGGCTTAT
The DNA here is from genome assembly GCF_016906955.1 of Phacochoerus africanus. Classification (NCBI taxonomy): domain Eukaryota; kingdom Metazoa; phylum Chordata; class Mammalia; order Artiodactyla; family Suidae; genus Phacochoerus; species Phacochoerus africanus. Next base: position 96,136,506 of record NC_062546.1, read on the forward strand.
TTCTCCTTTGTATCTCTGGTGCTAAAGGGCTTGGAACCCAGTAAGTGCTTGGCAAACGTGGAAAGAAAAATAAAAGGCGGGGGTGTCAGTGTAGCAGGTGCGAGAAGGGCTAGTGTTTCTGACTTCTGCTGAAGGCTCTCTGGTTCCCTTGGCCCTGGGGCATCTGGTATTTCCACAGTCCTCACAGAGGCCTTATACAACCCACGCATTTGCCTGGCATCCCCTCCTTTCCACCTGTGCCTCCCCCTCTTCCCCGGAATCCTGGCCCACCCTCTCTCCTGCTCTCTGTGCCAACCCCATGACCCTTTCATTCAGCCACCCAAGCCAGCACTGAGTACTCACTGGGTGCCTGTCACAGATATAGCCATAAACAAAACAAAGTTCCAGATCTCACAAAGTTTACATTCCAGTCAGGATATTTAACAAAAAGGAATGAACAAGTGAATGTAAACTCTCAAGTCCTGTCATGGATACAAAGCAGGCCACAGACAGGCAAGCGGAAAGCGGAGTTCGGTGGGCTGAGGTGTGGGGAACTCTGGGCCCGGGTGAGAAGATACTGCAGCCCAGCCTCAAGGAGGAGAGGGGCCTCTGCACCCCAGGGCCTTGGAACCTGCTGTTCACTCAGCCTGGGAAGTCCTTCCTTTAGGTTTTCTTTTCTTTTTTTTGCTTTTTAGGGCCGCACCTGTGGCATATGGATGTTCCCAGGCTAGGGGTCTAATCAGAGCTGTAGCTCCTGGCCTATGCCACAGCCACAGCAACGCCAGATCCAAGCTGCATCTGCAATCTACAATGCAGCTTGTGGCAACGCCAGATTCTTAACCCACTGAGCAGGGCCAGGGATCGAACCCACATCCTCAAGGGTAGCTGTCAGGTTCATTACTGCTGAACCACAATGGGCACTCCCTCCAGATGTTCTTTTAGTTCTTGACTCCCACCCTCTGAAATTACCTCTTTATTGTCTGCCTTCCCTGCTAAGTCTTAAAAAAGCAGGTGCCTGCTCATTACTGTGTTCCCAGCTCAATAAACACTTGTTGAAGCCGAATGAACCCAAACTTAAAAGGCTTCATCAGTGTGCGTGTTACAGGAAATGCCTCCTGATGCTCCACTGACAGGAGACTCCTCTCCCCGCACTCTTGGCCCCCGAGGGTGTTCTGCTACCACCTGGATGGTTACACTTCAAGGTTTCAAGTCTCCCAACTAGACTGCAACTCCCTAAGGCAGACATCAGGCTCAGAGCTTTTTTATCTTCCCAGATCCCGAGCATGGTGCTTCAGAAAACTACAGCCAACCCCAAAGACTCACCAAAAAAATCTGCTAGAATTAATAAAAATTCAGTAAAGTTGCAAGATATAAAATCAATATAGAAAAATCAGCTTTGTATCTATACACCAACAATAAATTACCAGAAAGTGAAATTTTATTATTTTTATTTATTTGTTTTTATTTTATTTTATTTTTTAGGGCGGCCACACCTGTGGCATATGAAGTTCCTAGGCTAGGAGCTACAGCTGCCGGCCTATGCCACAGCCACAGCAATGCAAGATCCAAATCGGGTCTGCGACCTACACCACAGCTCAGAGCAGCACTGGATCCTTAACCCACTGAGTGAGGCCAGGGATCAAACCTGCAACTTTAAGGTTACTAGTTGGATTTGTTTCCGCTGAGCCACTATGGGAATTCCCAGAAAGTGAAATTTTTTTAAAAAATCCCATTTACAATAGCAACAAAAAGAATAAAATACCTAGGAATAAATTTTTTTCCAGTTTTACTGAGAAATAATATACAAATCTCTGTATAAGCTTAAGGTAAACAGCATAATGGTTTCTTTACATATTTGTGAAATGATTGCCACGATAGGTTTAATTAACATTGTTCATCTCAAATAGATATAATAAAAAGAAAAGAAGGTGTTCCTGCTAGGCTCAGTAGTAATGAAACTGACTAGTATCCATAGGTTGCAGGCCCAATCCCCAGCCACACTCAGTGGGCTAAGGATCTGGTGCTGCCAGGAGCTGTGGCATAGGTTGCAGACAAGGCTCAGATCTGGCATTGCTGTGACTCTGGTGTAGGGTGGCAGCTACCGCTCTGATTTGACCCCTAGCCTGGGAACTTCCATAAGACCCAGTGCAGCCCTAAAAAAAAAAAAAAAAAAGAAAAAAGAAAGAAAAAAGAAAGAAAGGCAGAAAAGAAAAAGAAAAATTCTTGTGATGGGGAATAAATTTAACCAGGGAAGTGACACACCTGAACACTGAAAACTGTAACACATTGATGAAAGAAATTGAGGAAGACAGAAATAAATGGGAAAAAAAAAAAAAAAGAAAGAAAGGAGTTCCTGTCATGGCTCAGTGGTTAACAAATCTAACTAGGAACCATGAGGTTTCAGGTTTGACCCCTGGTCTTGCTCAGTGGGTTAAGGATCCTTCGTTGCTGTGAGCTGTGGTGTAAGTCGCAGACCCGGCTAGGATCCCACGTTGCTGTGGCTCTGGCGTAGTCCCAAGGCTACAGCTCCCATTAGACTCCTAGACTGGGAACCTCCATATGGCACAGGCGCAGCCCTAGAAAAGACAAAAAGACAAAAGAAAGACAGAAATGGAAAGTTATCCCATGTTCATGGATTGGAAGAATTAATATTATTAAAATGTCCATACTACCCAAAAGATATACAAATTAAATGAAATCCCTGTTAGACTTCTAATGGTATTTTTAAAATAGGAATAAAGCAAACGATCCTGAAATTTGTATGGAATCACAAAAGACTCAGAATTGCTAAGACAATCTTAGGATAGAAGAAAGGAGCTAGAGGCATCACTCTTTGTGGTTTCAAATTCTATCACAAAGCTACAGTAATCAAAAAGAGTATACTATTGACACAAAAATAGACAGATAGATTAATGAAAAAGAATAGAAAACCCAGGAATAAAACCATGCATACATGGTCAATTGAGAACAAAAGCCCCTTGGAATATACAAAGTGGAAAGAAAAGTCTCTTCAACAAATAGGAAAAAAATGAAATGGGGACCGCTATCTTACACCATACACAAAAATGAATTCAAAGTGGATTGAAGATTTGAATGTAAGACTTGACCATAAAGCTCCTAAAAGAAAACACTGTAAAAAGCTTCTGGGCATTGGTGTGGGCAATGATTTTTGGGATTTGATACAAAAAGCAAAGCAACAAAAGCAAAAATAAACAAGTGGGACTACATCAAATTCAAAAGCTTCTGCAAAGCAAACCAGCAACAAAATGAGAAAGCAATGGAAGAAAATATTTGCAAGCCACACATCCCATAAGGCATTAATACCCAAAATACACAAGCAACTCATATAACTCAATGGCAAAAAACCCCAAATAACCCATTTTTTTAAATGAGCAAAGGACCTGAATAGACATTTTTCCAAAAAAGATATACAAATGGCCAACAGGTACATGTTCAACATCATTAATCATCAGGGAAATGCAAATAAAAAACACAATGAGATATCACCTCATACCTATTAGAATGGCTGTTATCAAAAAGATAAGAGATAACATTTCCTGGCAAGGATGTAGAGAAAAGGGAACCCTTGTGAACTGTTGGAAATATAAACTGGTACAGCCACTATGGAAAACAGTACAGAGTTTCCTCAAAACATAAAAATAGAATTATCCTATGATCCAACAACCCCAATCTGGATACAGATCTAAAGGAAATGAAGGAGTTCCTGTCATGGCTCAGCAGAAACGAATCTGACTAGCGTCCATGAGGATGCAGGTTTGATCCCTGGCCTCCATCAGTGGGTTAAGGATCCAGTGTTGCCGAGAGCTGTGGTGTAGGACAGCAGCTACAGCTCGGATTTGACCCCCAGCCTAGGAACCTCCATATGCTGAGGGTGCAGCCTTAAAAAAAAAAAAAAGGAAATGAACCTCATTATTTTGAAGCAATAGCTGCACTCCCATATTAGCTGCAGCATTATTCATAGTATCCAAGGTGTGGAAACCTGTGTCCATCAACAGGTGACTGGATAAAGAAGCTGTGGGATAGATAGATAGATACAGATATGTAGATATATATGATGCAATATTATTCAGACTTAAAAAGGAAGGAAATCCTGCCATTTGTGACAACACATATGAGCCTAGAGGGCATTATGCTAAGTAAAATAAACCAGACAAAGACAAAACGCATGGTGTCGCTTATAGGCTGATCTAGAAGAAAAGAAAGTCCAATTTCTAGAGACAGAGTAGAAAAGTGCTTACTGGGATCTGGGGGCTGGGGGGTTGGGGAAAAGGATAGGTTGGTAAAAGGGTAAAAACTTTCAATTTTAGAATGAATAAAGTCTGAGGATCTAATGTAAAACATGATGACTATAGTTGGTAACACTGTCCTGTAGAATTGAAATTTGCTAAGAGAATAGAACTTTAAAAAAAAAACGTTCTCACCAAAAAAGAGAGAGAGAGAGAACTACATGCTATGTGAGCAGATGGATATTTTAATTAATTCAGTAAGGGTCCCCTTTCACAATGCATGCCTATGTCAAATCATCACATTGTACCCTTTAAAAAGCTTATAATTTTATAGTCAACTATACCTCATAAATCTAAAAGAATGCAAAGTAAAAACAAAACTATTTCAGTATTCCCAGCAGACCACAGTGGGCAGATATCCAAATCCCAAACTTACACATTCACAGATGGAAACTGGGAAGAGGAAATCAGTTCAGGAAGAGATTTCCCTCTCAAAGGTCCTAAGCATCTTTGAGATCTGTGCTTTGGGGTGTGAAAAAGCTGATGGCCTACACCATATCTGATGCAAATTCCTTAGACCCTTCACTAAGATTCTGAAGGCTTGGAAAGAGACAATGTTCTCTGTATAAAGAAAATGTGTACATATATACAGCAGAATACTTCTCTGCCAGAAAAAAGAAATCATGCCATTTGCAGCAACATGAATGGACCTAGAGATGATTATACTAAGTGAAGTTAGTCAGACAGTGAAAGACAAACATCATATGATATCATTTATATGTGGAATCTAAAAAAGGATACAAATGAATTTATCTGCAGAATAGAAACAGATGCACAGACTTTGAAAACAAACTTATGGTCACCAAAGGGGACAGGTCATAGGGGGAGGGATGGACTGGGGGTTGGGGATTGGTATATACACACTCTGGTATATGGAATGATTGGCCAAGGGGGACCTGTTATGTAGCATAGGGAATTGTACCCAGTAGTCCATTGATGGTCTATATGGGAAAAGAGTCTGAAAAAGAATGGATGTGTGTATATGTATGACTGAATCGCTTTGTTGTACAGCAGAAATTATCACAAAATTGGATCAACTATACTTCAATAAAACTTTAAAAGTAAATAAAACTATGACACGGGAGTTCCCTTTGTAGCACAACGGAAACAAATCCGACTAGTAACCATGAGGTTGCAGGTTCAATCCCTGGCCTCGATCAATGGGTTAAGGATCCAGCATTGCCGTGAGCTGTGGTGTAGGTTGCAGACGAGGCTCAGGTCCTGCATTGCTGTGGCTGTAGTGTCGGCCGGCAGCTGTAGCTCTGATTTGACCCCTACCTTGGGAACCTCCATATGCTGCGAGTGTACCTCTAAAAAAAAAAATTAAAAAATAAAAATTAAAAAAAACCTATGACACGAATGAACCTACCTACAAAACAGAAACAGATTCCCAGACATAAAGAACAGACTTATGGTTGCCAAAGGGGAAGAGGTTGGGATTAGCAGATGTAAGCTATACACCCAGAATGGATAAACAACAAGGTCCTACTGTACAGCACAGGGAACTACATTCAATACCCTGTGATAAACCATAAAGGGAAAGGATATATTTTTAAAATGTAACAAAAAAGAAATAATATTTCCATTGTGTCTGAAACAATTAAAAGTGACTACTAAACCAAGGACATACCAAGAGTCAAAACTAGAATTAGAATGGGTTAACTTCTAGGGAGTTCCCACCATGGCACAGCAGAAACAAATCTGACTAGGAACCGTGAGGTTGCAGGTTCAATCCTGGCCTCACTCAATGGGTTAAGGATCTGGCGTTGCCATGAGCTGAGGTGTAGGTTGCAGACAAAGCTCAGATCTGATGTGGCTGTGGCTGTGGCTGTGGCTGTGGCTGTGGCGTAGGCCAGCAGCTGTAGTTCTGACTCGACCCCTAGCCTGGGAATTTCCATGTGCTGCAGGTGTGGCCCTAAAAAGCAAAAAAAAAAAAAAAAAAAAAACAACAATGGATTAACTTCTAAGTTCAAGTTTTGATTTTGGGAGAAATTTACCTGGACACTATTATAATTTATCTGCATGATGCAAATTATCCCAAACTGTCTTTATTCCCATGTTGGTGTCCAATTCCAATTACACACTATGTCAGATACATAAAAGTTTGTTAGTCTTACACTTTTGAAAATAACATAGTCAAAGCTGCCTTATTCTCTTTCATAACTTGGCACCTACTTTCCAAATCTTCTTTGATCTGAGAACTCTTGGGGGATGAGAAACTTGAGAATTAATTCTCCTTACCTGATGATGGCTCAACAGTAAAGGCTGGATGAGACTGAATCAAGGTCACATGAAACTCGAAATCCACAGGGCAACTGCATTGCAGAGGAATCACATAACTTTTGCTACCAAAAAAAAAAAAAAAAAAACAAAGAAAGAAAAGAAATGTGGAAAATATTGTTTTTCTTTAGAACCAGCTCTCTTGGTATCAAGGAATAGAGACTCATTATGTAATAAGCAGCCACAGAATGACAACCGTCCGGATACTCATGCAATAATTCCTGGGTCACGGCAACCTATGCATTTCCCAGAGAGTGAGCTGTGCCAGTCCTACCCAGCAGTAATGTGATTCCCTCACTGACAGAGGAGGAAACCAAGGCACAGGGAGGGTTACCGTCCTGCCCACCCTGACATGGCTAGTTAGTGGCAGAACCAGGATTCACAGCAGGTCAACTGTCCTGAGTTTCCACCCCAAACACCTCAGGCTTGCTGCCTCTTGAGTCTGAGCAGGTTTACCCTACGGATGCTCATGGTCATGGGGAGAGGGCATGTCCACCACACAGCAGGCCCTGGGGGAGCCTGGAACTTGGATTACCAGGCCTCACGGACAGCCTGGGAAGCCGTGGCCTTCACAGAGCATGGCACTAGCCCATGTTGAAGAAACCACACTGCAGGCTATGTTTGACTGAAATTTGCTAGAGGCTTCATTCGGTTAGAAGCTCAACAGCCAGCAGAGGAGCCAGAGAGGGACCATGTTTTCAGAACTGCTCCCACAGGGGCAAGGCCAACTTTGTGATGAGCTTGAGGCGAGGCTAACGACACCACAGGAGCTGCCACGGTTGTGGCAGTTTTTTTTTTTTTTTTTCCCTTGGGGCTGCACTTGCGGCATATGGAGGTTCCCAGGTGAGAGGTCTAATTGGAGCTAAAGCTGCCAGCCTACACCACAGCCATAGCAACTCAGGATTGGAGCTGCATCTGTGAACTTCGCCTCAGCTCAGAGCAACGCTGGATCCTTAACCCACTGAGTGGGGCCAGGGATCAAACCTGCATCCTCATGCATACTAGTCAGCTTCTTAACCTGCTGAGCCACAACAGAAACTCTGAGATGGCACTTCTTAGAGAACCCTGAGCACCTCCATATCCACTCCATTTATGAGGACAAGCACAGGTCAGCCCGAGTCTGTGGGATGAGTGTGGGGAGAAGCAGGGTTCTCTGGCCAGCACTTGGCTTCCCACGTGGAGCTCAGACAGGTCATCTGGACCCCTTTCGGCAGCTCCTGCTGCAGGGGACTCAGCCCTGCCCCCGGCCCGGCCTCTCCTGTGCCTCCTCCCTTCTTTCTCCACCACCTAACTCCTGCTCCTTCCCGGCCCATCATGCCCTCCTGCTTAGTGGCTGGTTCCTACCTTGTGACCTTTTCCATGAGGACTTCCCTGCCATCCAGGTTTGTCCCTCATTCCCTCAGTAGGAAACTTGTCTCCTGGCTCCTACTCCTGGGAGAACTAGATGGTAATGGGTCTGAGCAGAGCTGCCAGGTTAGCTTTTGTGTTCCCTTCCAAGCAGTGCTCATCCCAACCTGTCTGCCTATGGGCTTTTCCCATCAAGACCACCTTCTGGGATGTGAGGGTGCTCTGCTGTGACACCTGTCACCCCACTGATCGCCAGGGTTGATTCGGCTGATCTGGCTAGCTAGGTGGGTTTCCCCTCCTCCCTCACCACTCCATCAAGGTCCCTCCTTCGGTCAAAGAGGATGACCATCCCCAATAGAGAAGGACCATTCTTCAGTCAAGGGTATACCAGCAGGGGCACTCCCCTGCTGGAATCCAAACCAACTCTCAAGGCCACTCCTTGACCCGCCAGCACCTGTCTACCTGGGAGGCTCAAGTTCTCTGAAGGCAAAGCCGAGCTAACTTGCTTCCTCAGCACAACCTCAGCAAAATCCCAGACTCTGGCACAGATTAACTCAATGAATATTTGTTGGAGAAAAGTAACACTTCTTCAGTAACAACTTGAGGGGGAGTCCAGTACAGCTCAAATGTGGCTTTAAAACTTAAGCCAAAGCATTTTTATTTGGCTTTAAATTCATTACCTTTTTAAAATGTCTGAAATATTCCAATTTAAAGAAGAATATAGAGAACAACATAAAGATCCCTTTATCCACTACCAGGTGCTATTAATTCTTTTGCTTTGGGCAGGTCAATGTCTTATTTCTTTGTTGTTGTTTGTTTGCTTTGGCTGTAGCCTGCAGCATGTGGAAGTTCCGAATCAGGGACTGGACCTGAGCCACAGCAGTGACAAAGCCAGATCATTAACCACTAGGCCACCAGGGAACTCCTTACTTTGAAAGAAATAACATTGTGGAACAGTTGAAGCTCCCCGTACACTTTTCCTTGGTGCTTGTCTCTTCCTCCCTCCCCAGGGGTGACCCCTACCTGTATTCACTATCATCCCCATGGATTTTTATTACATCATCGCTTATGTATGTACCCATAAAATACATGATATCCATTGCTTGCTTTCAACAATATCATTTTAAAACTTGCTGATTCTGCTCAACACTATGCTCTTGAGACTGATCCATGATGACACATGACATCCTGTTGGTTCATCCTAACCAGTGTGGGTCTATACCAGCCTTAGTTCTCTATCCTCCTGCCGAGAGGCGTTCAAGTAGTTTATGCCTCTTCACCACTGCAATGTGGTCGGGACTCCCTGTGCATCAGTACCAGAACTGCTCCAGTTATAACAGAAATGGAATGACTGGTTATTGGTCAAGTAAAAATACCAACTTTACTAGAAATGGCCAAAGTGCTCTCCAAAGCATGGGTACCAATTTGTCCTTTCACGAGTGGCATCTGGGGGCTCCAGGTGGTTACCAACACAGACTTCACAAACATGTTAACTTCTTCCAACCCAATGGGGTGAAATTGGCACCTTGTTGTATTTTCCTTTTCATTTCTTTGAGGTTGAGCTTCTGCTCAGATATGTCCATTTGGTTTTCCCCGCCTATGAACTGCCTGTGTGTATTCTTTGCCTATTTTTCTACTGCGTTGTTCTGTTCTCTTATTAATTTGTAAATTCTAGATATTCACTTTGACAGTGATATTCCTTGATATAAATTCTAGATAAGGGTCATTATCAGAGTAATCACTTAAGCCAAAAGTGAGATGAATACTTCATAGGTTTTTTTCCCCAAACTCATAAATCTTATCCCAAATCGGTCTCTACTATAAGTATAGGTTCATCCATCTTTACTTTCATTCTCTCTCTTTTATTTTATTTTATTTATTTTATTTATTTTTTTTTTCATTTTTTCATTTTTTGGCAGCCCATAGGCATATGCAGTTCTTGGGCCAGGGATCAGATCTGTGCCATGGTTGCAAACTACACTGCAGCTGCAGCAATGCTGGATCCTTAACCCACTGTTCTGGACTGGAGATGGAACCTGGGTCCCAATGCTCTAGAGACGCTGCCAATCCCATTGCACTGCAGTCGGAACTCCTCTTTTTTTTTTTTTTTTGGCCACGCCCACGGCATACAGAAGTTCCCAGGCCAGGGATCGATCCCATGCCACAGCTGCAGCCCAAGCCCCAGCAGTGACGATGCCAGATCCTTAATCCTCTGAGCCATCAGGGAACTCCAGCTTTACTCTCTTTAGAGATGCCTTCTAATTCTGAAATACAGGGTACATAAAAGTCATTACATTTTCAAGGCAATTCAGCCTAACAGATACTCAGGCCCCACTGGGTATCAGCTTCTTTACCACACTGGGTAGATAAAACTAACATTACAAATTACAAGCACCCCTCAAGATATAAGTAACCTTGGATAGTGGTCAATGTGAAGCCTTAAACTGCCCAAACCTGCTCTCTGAAGAGTAGGCCACTGACTCACAAGCCCCATGGGCCATCTGATCCTCCAGCCAGTACCCTCAGGGGTCTGCTCAGAGCTGCCCCAGAAAGGCAAAGTCTACTGCTCAGGGTTCTTCTGCTAAAAGTTGAACGCTGCATTTCCCTGAACTAAAACAAAACCAAAAAACCCTGCTAGGGATTTTAGTATATGTCCAATCTGTAACTAATTTCAAAGCTCTGATAATTCCCATAGAAAAGGTGTCAGAGTATTTGTTTAATGATGATTACATGAAGCCAAGTTCCTGATGCATTAATCAGTCAGAAAAACAAACAATTCCTTAAGGGCACAGAATTCCAGGTGCCTCAATTTAGAAGGAGACACAGCAGTGCAAGGAATACAAATTCAGTGGGATCACTGAACTTTGCTTTCATTGCTGCTGTTCATATTAAGGATGTCACATTAGTGTAGTTGGCTTCCTTCATCATAAATCAAGGGCAGTCTAAATTAATTTGGGCCAAGAGAAATTTGGCAAATATGAAGTTTAGCCTATTTAGAACTTTTCCACGTGTGAAGAAATAGAATCTCCTTAGATTCTGGAGGGACTTAAAAATTCTCAACTAAATTCCCATTGCTAAACACAGTTTGAACTCATTTGCAATGAATAAGCATGAATAAATATACACATCTTATACTTATTAATCCTTGGATGCAAACAAGAACCTGAATTACAGTTCTTATATAACTTATAGAAAGCAGCCAATTATTAAAGCAGGTGCTCCCTTTGTGGCACATCAGAAACAAACCTGACTAGGAACCATGAGGTTGCAGGTTTGTTCCCTGGCCTCGATCAGTGGGTTAAAGATCTGGTGTTGCCATCAGCTGTGGTGTAGGTCACAAATGTGGCTCAGACCTGGTGCTGTTATGGCTGTGGCGCAGGCTGGCAGCCGTAGCTCGGGTTCGACCCCTAGCCTGGGAACCTCCAAATTCCACGGGTGCTACCCTAAAAAGTGAAAAAAAAAAAAATTAAAGCAGATAAAAGTTAGTACTTTTGGAGGTAATTACAACTTTTATCACTGTTGCTTTATTATTTAAGCATTAATCAAATACACTGAGGCTATGTATAAAAATATATTAAGTACTTTAAAAGAATTATCCCCCCCCTGCTTTTTTTTTTTTTTTTTTTTTGGCCAAGCTCACAGCGTGAATTTCCCAGGTTGGGATCGAACCTGAGACACGGCAGTGACCTGAGCCACAGCAGTGACGATACTGGATCTTTAACCTACTAACCCACCAGCAAATTCCAAATTATTTCTTATTTTTAATAAAATCCAACCCAAACCTTTTAAATGTTAGACTTATATTATGATCATGTACAAACTCTGTGCCTATTAGAAGAAAAAAATACAAATTTGCATTACAGAAAGTAAATATAGAAAATACCCCGATATAAACTTAAATTTCTTTCTTGTCCCATCTCTAAATAAACGTTAATAGAGGACCAGAGACCACATTCATTTCTAGTAAATTATGTAACATTTGTTTTTACCTTATTCTGATGTTATTTTTAATCATTTACCCAAGTATCTAACATTGTGTTTGTCTAAGCAGTAATCAAGAATTTCTTGAGAGAATGATATTGTGAAATTACTATAGATAAAATTTCCTCCCTAATTAAAAAAATCTCAGGGTTCCCATCCAAGGCTCAGTGGAAGCGAATCCAACTAGCATCCATGAGGATGTGGGTTCAATCCCTGGCCTTGCTCATTGGGTTAAGGATCCAGTATTGCCGTGAGCTGTGGTGTAGGTCACAGATGATGCTTGGATCCAGAATTGCTGTGGCTCTGGCCTAGGCCAGCAGCTACAGCTCCTATTTGACCCCTAAGCCTGGGAACTTCCATATGCCAAGGGTACTGCCCTAAAAAGCAAAAAACAAAAAACAAACAAAAAAAACCAACTCAGTGTTTAGGGAGTGGAAGGAGTGTGCCATCTTGCCATAAGTAGTATTTGACTCCTTTTTGTAGAATGAAAGTTAAATGATAATAAGCATGACAAATGCTAACTTATTACAAGGTGCTAGATTCAGATGGCACAATAAATTAACCATTGTGCAGGTACAAAATTCAAGGGAAACACCATCAAGATGAAGGGAGGGAGTTCCCGTCGTGGCGCAGTGGTTAACGAATCCGACTAGGAACCATGAGGTTGCAGGTTCGGTCCCTGCCCTTGCTCAGTGGGTTAACGATCCGGCGTTGCCGTGAGCTGTGGTGTAGGTTGCAGACGCGGCTCGGATCCCGCGTTGCTGTGGCTCTGGCGTAGGCCGGTGGCTACAGCTCCGATTCAACCCCTAGCCTGGGAACCTCCATATGCTGAGGGAGCGGCCCAAGAAATAGCAACAACAACAACAACAACAATAACAACAACAACAAAAAAAGACAAAAAAAAAGATGAAGGGAATCCTCCCCACAGAGACACATGAATAATTTAGACTGTAACATGGATTAGAACATATCAATTTAGTAAGTCTATCCCTTTGCCAACTATTCACTGATATAGGAATCTTTCTTTCTTTCTTTCTTTTGGCCCTGTCTGCAGCATGTGAAAGTTCCCAGGCCAGGGATCGAACCTGCTCCACAGCAGTGACCCAAGCCATAGCACAGACAACACCAGATCCTAACCCTCTGCACCATCAGGGGACTCTAATCGCTGCTTCTTCTGCATCTAGCAGTGGCTGGAGCATGTCCGAAATTGTAGGGAGGAGTCTTTTTATCACTAATAATATTTTGCATTGTTGATGCACGGTGACATTTAAATGCCAGTGCTGCAAAGCCACGGCAAGCAGACACCGTGCACCCAGTGGTCCAGGAAAGGAAGGAAGCCCAGAAATGGTACACCTGGCACACATCAGCCCTACACTATCCAGTCATGGCACCACCCACGTGCTCACCTGTACCGGACAGCAGCTCACACCAGCTCAACTGCACATGGAAGCCATCCCGTCGCTCCAGAGAAGTATAATCACAGAGCAAAAGGAAGACAGATGGAGAGGTGACAAGTGGGTGTGTAAATCCAGGGCCTGTCTGCTTGCTGTGGCTTTGCAGCAATGCTCCTGGTCTTCTCCCTCACCAGTTGGTGTGTCCATCGCCGGCTCTGAGAGGGCTGTGGCTGAGGACTCTCCCCTTGACCTTCTCCAGACAAATGCCCTTGGCTGAGGGCCTGAGCACCCCCTTCTCTGCCCTTTGCTCCTTTATGAGTTATGCCTTAATAAATCATGTGCAATGAGTTTTTGTTTCTGCTTCTGCCCTGTGGGGCTCATGGGCACAAAAGACTTTCTGTGTTCCCTCATTTCTTATTTTTAGGCAATGAGCCTCATTCAACCTCCAGGACCTTCCCTGAGTTCCTAGGAACAGGTTCAGACAGTTGCTGTTCAGGGGAGGAAGGGGATGCAGAGACAAGGGAGGAAGAGTCAAGAAGAAATAGTACAGGAGTTCCTGTCATGGCTCAGCGGAAACGAATCCGACTAGGAACCATGAGGTTGCGGGTTCAATCCCTGGCCTCACTCAGTGGATTAAGGATCTGGCGTTGCTGTGAGCTGTGGCGTAGGTCACAGACGAAGCTCGGATCTGGCGTTGCTGTGGCTGTGGCACAGGGTGGCAGCTGTAGCTCCAATTCGACCCCTAGCCTGGGAACTTCCATATGCCAAGGGTATGGCCCTAAAAAAAGGCAAAAGACAGAAAAAGAAAGAAAAAAAGAAAGAAACAATAGTACAGCCTTGGGGCAGGATCTTGGTTCCTTCTCAAGGGATACACATTAAAGATGTAGGCATCTTATACACCTAAGAGAAAAGTTATATTTCTTATGCTCCTTTTAGAAATGAGTACTTTAAAACTGAACAGTTTAGAGTCCTTCCTTGTCCTTCTCCCTGGCTTAATTGCACCCTAAACACAATTACCCATAAACTAAAGATTAGTCACCCTGAGCATAATTGGCTGTGGGTTAAAATTATTAGCACATGATGTTTTACAGGAACTTTCCTAGTTTGTTCTAATCTCTGATCAATATGCCCTTTTCACAAGTACTATTTTTCTAGGCAATAACCCAGAAGACCACCACCAGGATTGTGCGGATACCTCCTGACACCAACTTTGATGACTAAGATTCCCCCAAAGAAAGAACACATGTTTACCCCAATCCTGATCCTTATCTGAAAACCTGTTTTTCTCCTTTTTACCATTCAGCTCCCCACAATTCTTCCCAGTGGAGGACACAGTCTTTAAGCCATTAGACTGCTGTGGCCCCCTTTGCCTGGAAAAGCAATAAAAGCTATCTTTTTCTCCTTCTTCCCAAATTCTGCCTCTGCGTCTTTATTCAGCACCAGTGGAAAGAGGCAGAGTTTTGGCCACACTTCTAAGGAACCTAAGACCCTACTACCACGTTGAAATATTTGCCATCATTGCATGTTTTTGAGGCGTTCCAGGCCCTCTCCTATCTCAGGTCTGGCTCTCCACAGCAGTCCTGACCAGCACCCCACCCCACCACCCCTGCGATTCCCCACACAGGCCACCAGAGTGAGGTTTCAACAAGGGAGATATGACTCTGCACTTACATCTTTTGGTGGGGGCCTCAGGGCAGAACCCACATCTCCCGGCAGAGATTCTGAGGCCCCTCTCACTCAGCCCTCTCCCTACTTCCCCTGCCACAGTCTTATAACCCAGGTCCAGTCTCATGAACGTTCTAGACAGGCCCAAACCTGCTGTGCCTTTCACATCTCTGACTCTGCCCAAGCCTTTGCACTGCCTGAAACAGCCCTCTTCTCTCCTATTCTGCTCCCTTCTGCTGCTGGCTGATTTCTCGTCATCCTTCAAAAGCTCAGGGCAGGGGAGTTCCCTGGGGGTCCAGTGTTAGGATTAGGTGCTTTTGCCTCTGTGACCCAGGTTCAATCCCTGGTCTGGGAACTAAGCTGTTACACCAAGTTGCTGCACGCCACGGCCAAAAGGAAAAAAGCTCAGTGCAAGCTAGTTCTCCTCTAGAAAGTCTTGTCTGAGCTCCCCTGTCCCACCTGCCTGGCTCAATTCACACTGAGCTAGATTAGGTAACCTTGCTCGAACACACTGAATTAGAAATAAGAAATGTCCATTTAATCGTGAGATTAGGGCTTAATCATTTCTGGAACTAGTAGTGCTTGGCATATAGTAGGCATTCAATAAAGTTTTGTTGAATGAATGAATGAATGCCAGATAAAGTGCCTACCCAAACGATACCTTCAACCCCCAAAGCAGCCCAGGATTAAGAAGGGACATTTCAGGTGAAAATTCTTTCAAATACTCACCCTTTGTGCTGCTACCTTTGTGGGCTGAACACTGCAAGGACAGTTTGGGCGGTTAAAAGTTGGGGAAAAGCCATTAAGTCAAGTGCATCAAGTCTTAGGAAGGCACGGCCTGCTGTCCAAATGTTTGGAGAAGCAAAGTAGCATATCTATCTTTTGAAAGATTTTTGAAAATATCACAACATGACACACAGTAACTCAGTTTCATAAAGTGTTTAGCCGCAGTTTTCATTCTGAGTACAAATGAAGGGCATGATGTAGGAAAGAGCTTGGGAGAAGCCTCCAGGGGAAGTGGCTAGATGTGTGTTTTAAGAACAAAGACTGATATTAAAGCCTGTCATTTCCCCTTGCCTACGAACAAACCAGTGCTATCAACCTTGACAGCCTCGCTGACGGTCCAAACAAGGAGTGCCTTGTGGAGGAGAGGGAAGAAAGAGAGAGAAAAAAAGGAAGGAAGGAAGACTTGAACTAGGAAGTTAGTTGCTTCCTGCCACTTTAATTTTGCTTAAAAATTGCTCATTTACCCACTTAAAGGAAATAGTTATATTTGGCCCTAAAATGCACAGAGTGAGTGGGTCCTGCCAGGAAGGACTCTCCTCTGTTAGGTCCTGGCGGTCCCTATACTGACCACTTAGTGCTGAGAAGGACTGGGTGAAGGGAAAGGCTTGATATGGGGAGGGGAAAAGTTCTGGCAGAATGTTTTGGGGAAAATAAATAGAGATAAAAAGAGTAAGGGGCCAAGAATATCCATCACCCAAAATGTGAAAGTCTGATAACACCCAATGTCAGCAATAATGCAAGAGAAACAGGAACTCTCATGCACCACAGGTGGGTGTGTGATGAGTACACCCATTTTGGAAAACAATCTGGTGTCAGTGACACTGAAGTCGTGTGGACCTGCAATTCCCCTGCTACGTGTGCAACCTGGAGAAACTCTGGAACCTGCGCCCTAGGCTGTGTACAAGCATACTGAGCAGGAGTGCTGGTCACAGCAGAAAAAGGAGTGGCAATAACCCTCAATTAGCTGCAATACAGATGTAAAAACTTTGGTAAGTCCATACAGTGGACCCCATGGCAATGAACTAG
Source organism: Phacochoerus africanus (assembly GCF_016906955.1). Classification (NCBI taxonomy): domain Eukaryota; kingdom Metazoa; phylum Chordata; class Mammalia; order Artiodactyla; family Suidae; genus Phacochoerus; species Phacochoerus africanus. Next base: position 96,153,271 of record NC_062546.1, read on the forward strand.
AGCTTTATGGATTAACATGGCTGGACAACAAATACATAATGTTGAATGAAAGAAAGCAAGTTGCATGGAGTTCCCACTGTGGGGCAGTGGGTTAAGAATCCAACTACAGTGGCTTGGGTTGCTATGGAGGCAAGGGTTCAATCCCTGGCCTGGCACACTGGGTTAAAGGATATGGTGTTGTTACAGCTATGAAGTAGAGCCTGCTGAGAAAGAAGCCTGCACAGGGCAGCAAAACCCAGATATGAGGGGGCGTCGGGGTCCTGAAACCTGAATTAAACCCCTAGATCCAGCCATGCCTGAAGATGCGTCCTGTATCTGTCAGGTTAATGACCAATGAATTCCTTTTATGATATCTTGACTTAGCTGGATTTGGAGATTTTGTTTGTTTGTTTGCTTTCTTTCCTCCTCCCTTCCTTCCTTCCTCCCTCCTTCCCTCTCACCCTTTCTTTTTACTTTCTCTTGCCTTTGCAATTACAAGTCCAGTCTAACTTAGCTATAAGGAAAACTTCCCATTAGGAAAAAATAGAAACCCAAGTTTTTATCTATGTATCTCTTAACTTTTTACATGCCACTTTGGCAATTAATTTTGATCACTTACCTTTCACCAAGTAGAACATTTGATAGATTTATAAATGAGGGGAAGTCCAGTGTGTTCGCGACAGGATAGGCATGGATGGGAACAAGCAAAGTCTCGTCTCCCTAAAATTAACGGGGAAAAACCCAAGCTTACCACATGTACGGCTATAATTTTTGAAGACAGATTTATAGATAATTCACTTCTTATTTTCTACCATGAAAAAATACCCCCCAAAAAATAGAAAAAAAGGAAAAAAATCTTAAAAAACCTGAGTACTTAAATAGAACATTTGAAATATTGAGTTTTCTTAGCTATAAACAAACTAGAGGAAATTTTAAGTACATTTTATTGAAATGAGAGTCAATATTATCCAGGAAAGCCAAAGGTAATGCTGTCACAGGAGATGAAGACAGTAATCTGTTTCTATTTCAGAAAATTATAGGGAAACATAATCCTAAGGGGCCTGAGATAAAGAGAAACCAGCACAGAATCAGCTGATCCAGACAAACTGGCCAAGGTCCAGAGCCCTGCTTCTAGATCTGCATGGGGCATGACCTTGAGTAAGACCTTTGACCTCTCCACATGCCTTTCTTCCTTTGCTTTCAAATGGGGACAATTCTGCCTTTTTTTTAAAGGTGTTTAAGAATTAAAGCAGGAGTTCCCGTCGTGGTGCAGTGGTTAATGAATCCGACTAGGAACCATGAGGTTGCAGGTTCGATCCTCGGCCTTGCTCATTGGGTTAAGGATCTGGCATTGCCGTGAGCTGTGGCGTAGGTCACAGACGTGGCTCAGATCCTGCGTTGCTGTGGTTGTGGTATAGGCCGGCAGCTGTAGCTCCAGTTGGACTCCTAGCCTGGGAACCTCCATATGCTGCGGGAGTGGCCCAAGAAATAGCAAAAAAAAAAAAAAAAAAAACCACCTCTGATCACTTCCAATCACAGAATAAAATGCAAACTTAAAAAAAAAAGAATTAAAGCAGATGATGGGGGGAGGGAGTGGGATGGACTGGGAGTTTGGGGTTAGTGGATGCAAACTACCATATATAGAATGCATAAGCAATAAGGTCCTACTGCACTGCACAGAGAACTATATCCATTCTCTCGGGATAGACAAGGATGGAAAAGAATATAAAAAAAGAATGTATATATATGTATAACTGAGTCACTTTGCCATGCAGCAGAAAGTGTCACAACACCATAAATCAACTAGAATTTTTTAAAAATCTGAGGTTAAAAAAATAAATAAAGCAGATAATGGCCTTAAAAAGTTTAAAGTACAAGAGATAATTACAAGGTGTTAGCTAGCATTGCAATTTAGTTGCAGGACACACTCCCTGGCACTCTACACAACGTCTGCTCTAGGGATTCTGTTCTTGGTACAGAATACTAACAGCAATATTTTGGTTTCATTTTTAGATTTTTTTTTCTCCTTGTATTTTTTATTTATTTACTTTTTAAAAAGTAATTTTATTTTTACTTTATTTATTTATTTATCTTTGGCCACACCCGCAGCACGCAGTTTGCTGGGCCAGTGGCTAAACCTGAGCCACAGCAGTGGCAATGTCAGATCCTTAACCACTAGGTTACCAGGGAACTCCACCCCTCTTTTTAAAAATTGAAACTCACTTGTTACTAAAGCACACTCTTCCACTTTAGTTTTGAAAAGTTATATTTCATTAATCTGGAGTTCCCATCGTAGCACAGCAGAAATGAATCCGACTAGGAAGCATGAGGATGCAGGTTCGAACCCTGGCCTCGCTCAGTGGGTTAAGGATCCAGCATTGCCGTGAGCTGTGGTGTAGGTTGCAGATATGGCTCAGATATGGCATTGTTGTGGCTGTGGTGTGGGCCAGCAGCTGTAGCTCCAATTAGACCTCTAGCCTGGGAACCTCCATATGCCATGGGTGTGGCCCTAAAAAGCAAAAGAGAAAAAAAAAGTTATATTTCATTAATCTTAAGGCTTTTCAACTTTTAAGAGTTGGGCACAGGGCACAGAGGGAGACGAGGGGTAGTGGGGTGCTGCCAGTTTTGGAAGAGGGATTGATAGAGTGTAAAGCTGGCTCTGGCTGGAGACCAAGGATGAATCAGGTGACCTGGAAAGCATTCTCAAGAATCCCATAGCACAGCCCTATGGGGTCAGGCCGCACAAGTTCCCACCTCCCTGTAGACCCCTGGGGTTACCTCAGAGGACATTCCAGTAGAATGTCCTGCCAGTCCTCAGTGTTTATAGACACAACTTAGGGTTGCTGGTGATTTTTTAACACAGCACTTAAATGAGGATGTTTAAGTTATTTGAAAAGCCTTCTGCATCTATTGACCATGTGGTTTTCATTCTCCAATCTGTTAATATGGTGTGTCACACTCATAGATCTGCAGATATTAAAGAATTCTTGCATCACTGGGATAAATCCCACTTCATCATAATAATGATCCTTTTAATATATTGTTGGATTCGGTTTGCTAATATTTTGTTGAGGATTTTTGTGTCTACATACATTAATGACATTGGTCTGTAATTTTCTTTTTGAACTTTCCAGAAAGTGAACATAGAGGGACCCTACCTCAACATAATAAAGGCCATATATGACAAACCCACAGCTAACATCATTCTCATTGATGAAAAGCTAAAAGCTTTCCCACTAAGATCAGGAACAAGGCAAGGATGTCCACTCTCACCACTATTACTCAACATTTGGAAGTCCTAGCCACAGCAATCAGAGAAGGAAAAGAAATACAAGGAATCCAAATTGGAAAAGAAGAAGTAAAACTGTCATTGTTTGCAGACAAAATGTTTCTTTGCACAGGAAAGCCTAAAGATACTACCAGAATACTATTAGAGCTCATCAATGGATTTGGTAAAGTGGCAGGATATAAAATTAATACACAGGAATCTTTTGAGTTCCTATACACTAACAACAAAAGATCAGAAAGAGAAATTAATGAAAAGCAACATCAACACCATGGTATTACAAGATGAATGAGGTCTGGGGGCTTGGGCAGATGGGAACCTAAGCAAGCAGTGTCTCTGGCCCTGCCCCAGCTCTCAGCAACTGGAGGCTTCCCAACAGAGACCAATAGACATCCCTGGACAAGGACTCTCCAGCCATTCAGTCTGGCTGCCCTTGACATTGGGCTGAACAACCTCATACTCGGCCTTCTGTCTCTCTTTCTTCTTCCCTTGAGGATATAAGTTCTGATATCACTCTCCACCCCACCAAAAAATAGCTTGATTTTAAGAAACTTACCTTACAGTGAACACGGATACAATCATAATAGTATCGCCACTCATCTGGGGAAAATATAACGGTGACTGTGAGGGACAAGCCAGGGACAAGGCGGTTCTCCTAGAAGATAAGGGAGCTCTTGTTGGGACTAGCCCCAGGGCACCAGGAGCAGGACCAGGGTGACAATGCTTTACACACCCACCCAGGCATATCCCACCGTGAACACCATGGGAGGGAGAAGGGCCACCAAAGGACACTTACTTACCTTTTTTACATACTTGATCTGAAAGTATTTGGTTTGTGGGGGTAAAATATGAACATGTGTGTCTTCATTGCAAATGTTGACCAGATGCTGGAGAGGAAAAGGAGCATTCAGTTAACACACTGCTTTATCTGTCTGCATACTCACTTCCTCATTCATTTATACCTCATCCTTTGCTGAAGGGATTTGACGAGATACGGTGCACTTTTAAACTTTTTAAAAGATTCAGAATCTATCAAATGCAGCTTAAAGAAAAATGAAAAAGGAGTTTCCTTCATGGCTCAGCGGTAATGAACCTGACTAGTATCCATGAGGGTGTGGGTTATCAAACCCGGACCTTGCTCAGTTGGTTAAGGATCCGGCATTGCTGTGAGCTGTGGTGTAGGTTGCAGATGCAGCTCGGATCTGGCGTTGCTGTGGCTGTGATACAGGCTGGCAGCTACAGCTCCGATTTGACCCTTAGCCTGGGAACATCCACTACTGTGGGCACAGCCAAAAAAAAAGAAAAAAAGAGAGAGAAGGAAATAAACACAGCAAACACCATTTAAAGGCTCAGATCTGGTGTTGCTGTGGCTGTGTGTAGGCCAGCAGCTGCAGCTTCAATTTGACCCCTAGACTGAGGAACTTCCATGTACCATGGGTGTGGCCCTAACAAGGAAAAAAAAAAAGGAAGAAAGAAATATGCCCATTTGTCTCTGCCCAGCCTAAAAATTTTCTAGAGCTGCAGCCCTGGAGGCCCCAGGCCAGGCCTCTCACGCTCCCTGACCCTTGCCCCAGTCAGCTACCCTGGGTGCCTTTTTGTGGAACTCAGCTTAGTCCTGTGAAGTAGATGAGCTAAGAAGACAGCCAGTCCCCACTCCCAGTTTCTCTGATGACATGTCACATGTCCTGGGGACACAATGACATTCAGGCAGTCAAAAAATCAGGAAAAAGTGTGTGGTTTGGTTTCCAAAATTAAGGCCAGAGGCTGGGCCTGTCACACAGCCCACTGCCCAAGGCCTCGCATTCACTGAGGCCCTAAATTAAACATTATCTTCTGATGAGGTTACACAGACATTTGCATTGGTTAAAAGTTCTCATTTGGAGTTCCCGTCCTGGTGCAGTGGAAACGAATCCAACTAGGAATCATGAGGTTGCAGGTTCCATTCCTGGCCTCACTCAGTGGGTTAAGGATCTGGCATTGCTACGAGCCATGGTGTAGGCGGAAGATGGGGCTCGGATCCCAAGTTGCTATCTATAGCTGTGGTGTAGGCTGGCAGCTGCAGCTCCGATTCGACCCCTAGCCTAGGAACCTCTATATGCCTCAGGGACGGCCCTAAAAAGCAAAAAGAAAAAAAGTTCTCATTTGTCTGTCACCTGTGAACATTCTTCAAGTACAATTTCTACGACCCTGTTTTGCATATCTTTTTTTTTTTTTTTTTTTCCCGGTCTCTTTAGGCCCGCACTTGTGGCATGTGGACATTCCCAGGCTAGGGGTCAAATCGGAGTTGTAGCTGCTGGCCTACACCACAGCCACAGCAATGCCAGATCCGAGCCACATCTGTGATCTACACCACAGCTCACAGCAACGCCGGATCCTTAACCCACTGAGTGAGGCCAGGAATCAAGCTCACAGCCTCATGGATACTAGTTGGGCTCTTAAGCCACTGAGCCACAATGGGAACTCCAATAACATGTATCTTGTTGGAGGTTTACAGGAACATTGGGACCTGCCTTCTGTGGACAGCTGCAAGAACAAAGGATTTCTGGAGTTCCCTCCATGGCTCAGCGGTTAACGAAACTGACTAGGATCCATGAGGCTGAGGGTTCCATCCCTTGCCTCACTCAGTGGGTTAAGGATCCAGTGTTGCCATGAGCTGTGGTATAGGTTGCAGTCATGGCTCAGATCCCTTGTTGCTATGGCTGCAGCATAGGCAGGCAGCTGTAGCTCTGATTCAACCCCTAGCCTGGGAACCCCCATATGCTACGGGTACAGCCCTAAAAAGCCCTTAAAATTGCTTTGCAGGGAGTTCATGTCATGGCGCAGTGGGAACAAATCCAACTAGGAACCATGAGGTTTCAGGTTAAATTGCTGGCCTTATTCAGTGTGTTAAGGATCTGATGTTGACGTGAACTATGGTGTAGGTCACAGACACAGCTTGGATCCTGCATTGCTGTGGCTGTGGTATAGGCTGGCAGCTGTAGCTCTGATTGGACCCCTAGCCTGGGAACCTCTATATGCCATGGATGCACCCCTAAAAAGCAAAAATAAAAATAAAAATTAAAATAAAATTGCTTTGCAATTTTGGTTCAGGGAATTTGGGATATTTTGGGGGCACAAGCCACCCACCTCCTTGCATGGTCCTACAATAAACCTTTCTCTGCTCCAAATTTTAGACCCCTAGCCTGGGAACGTCCATATGTCATGGGTGCAGCCCTAAAAGGCAAAATAAATAAATAAATAAATAGCAAGAAGAAAATACTGAATGATTTTTTTATAGAATAAAACAATATAGCCCTTATTCATGATAATAAAGATACATTATTTGGCTGCAAGATCCCATATTCACTGTATGATTCTGGATCTACAATTATTCACATTTGGATTAACAAAGAAAAAAATAAGATTAAATAAGAAATAATAAAAAGACTCAAGCAAAAATTTAGATATTTACAAAGGGGAAAGGTGCGAGGAATGGACTGGGGTGTGGGATTGGCATATGGACACGGAGGCATATGGAATGATCAGCCAACAGGAACCTGCTGTACAGCACGGGGAACTCTACCTAATATTCTGTGATAATCTATGTGGGAAAAGAATCTGAAAAAGAATGGATATGGGTACTTGTATAACTGAGTCATTCTGTTGTACAGCAGAAATGATCACAACATTGTCAATCAACTATACTTCAATAAAACTTTGAAAAAAATGAAAAAAAATAGATATTTAGGTACAGAGAGTGTAGAAAGAGTAAGAAAATGTTTAGCTTTTACTTGAGATCTGGTGTGAGATGGGGACTCTTTAGGACTGAGGCTGGGCCCACGGTCCCACAGGCAGCTGCAGAAATCTGAGAGGACAGTCAACAAACAGACCATAGTGATGCTGGGGAGAAAAATCCTCTTCACAAGGACAGTTACATTTAAATGTTGCCTAAGACAAACATGTTCCAGAGGACATGTTTGCCAATGAACTTTTTCTGATGAACTTAAAACAACACAAAGAACAACTCACTCTCTACATTTTGGAAAGTAAAGTTAACCACCAAGAGATTGACTTCCAAAACATATTGGGGGAGTTTGCATTGTGGCTCAGCAGTAATGAACCCAACTAGTATCCATGAGGATTTGCATTCGATCCCTGGCCTTGCTCAGCGATTTAAGTATCCGGTGTTGCTGTGGATGTGGCGCAGGCTGGCAGCTGCAGCTCCAATTCAACCACTAGCCTGGGAAATTCCATATGCTGCTGGTGTGGCCCTTAAAAAAAAAAAAAAAAAAAAAAAAAAAGGCAAAACGTATTGGGAATACTGGATAGTCTATTAATTTTGCAATTCTCCATTTTTGGTTGCAAATACTCATTGCATGCTATGATAATCCTTATTCTCTGTCCTATTGAATCTGTGCTGTCTGAGCCTAAGAAGGACTAAAAGCGTCTTTTGGATGATAGACGTCTGTGCGAAGACACAGCACCCGGGTTAAGGGGCAGCACTGAGTCCAGAACCCTGGTCCCCAGCTGGGGTTTAGGGCTCTTCCCTCTACTGCCTCATTGCTCAGGACCTATCAGTGCCTAAATTGCACCTCCTGTCTTTCTTTTGATACTTTGTCAGCAGGTCAGTTTGTTAAAAATAATGTCCTTTCAGGGCTAAAATGGTATTCCTGACTTTTTAATTACAACTAAAACTGGGGGCGGGAAGGGGGGATCATCATTCAAGGGGAAAGCAAGGCCTTGAGATGAATTGTTGAGAAAGTGTATTTTAAATTAATATTTGAAGTTTATTTGAAAATGTGAGCAACCCAGAATTGCCCTTGAGATGAGAAAAGAAAAAAATCACCTAAATTCTACAGTCTCACAAACTGGGAGCAATAGATGTCCTGACCCCCTCTGAGCAATCTGTTTCCTGGGAGCTGACCTTCTCCTGGACCTGATCCTCACAACTGATGCTGCCTCCACTGGGCACCACATTGACTCTTAAGTGAAAAATCAGGCCCCAGTTCAGTTTTTCAGAACTGCCCACAGGTAAGCAGTTTTGGGCAGGAAAGAGCTCTCTGCAGGAGGCCCTATGTCAGTCACTAACTTTTTTTTTTTTTTTTGTCTTTTGTCCTTTTTAGGGCCGCACTAACAGCATACAGAGTTTCCCAAGCTAGGGCTCTAATCGGAGCTGTGGCCTATACCACAGCCACAGCAACGCCAGATCCAAGCCATGTCTGTGACCTACACCACAGCTCACGACAATGCCAGATCCTTAACCCACTGAGTAAGTCCAGGGATCGAACCCGAAACCTCATGGTTCCTAGTCAGGTTCTTAACCACCTGAGCCACAAAGGGAATTCCCCGCTACTAACTTGAAGCCAGGCATTCATCTCTGGCCCAAGCACACTGTTTTAATCTTTTCATCACATAATACTTATCTAACTTGTCAGTTTTTCCCATAGACCAAATAAGTAGCAATGAAGAATCAGTCATTAAAAGGTGACCAGATCTCTTCCCCAGCTTCCCCTTCAGTGATCTCACAAACACACTGTGTGAACAAAACAGGATCTAAAGAAAGATCACAGGCCCACAGTGAGATCACTGAGATCACTTCCCGTTCCCTTTAAAATCTCACAGCCAGGGAGAATCTTCAGAGACTGTTTTGGGGGGGCACTGAGTCCACCGTCTCCCCAGACTATTGGCATACTTTTTGCTTTCTTTTTTGCTTTTTAAGGTTGCACTCGCAGCACATGGAGGTTCCCAGGCCAGGGGTCAAATCCTACGCCACAGCCACTGCATCCTCATAAATCCTAGTTTGGTTCGTTGACCGCTGAGCCATGAAGGGAACTCCCTTGGCATTCTGATTAAAAGCAACTCGACTTTCTACCAACATTTGCCTCTTCTGATTTTCGAGAGGCGGGCGGGGAGCCAGACCTGATTTTGTAACACCCACAACAAACCAACCTACAAGGCAAACAAGGAACTGGACACCAGGCAGCTGTGCGTTCAAAAGCTTTCACTCACATGGGTTTCCCAAGCATTGCTCACAGCTCTCGACCCCCTCAGGAGATACCCGTCTCCTCCCTCCACAGGGCAAAGCAAACCCAGCCCTCCAGTGAACATTTATTTCAGCCTCCAGGTTGGCAGGTCGGGGGCGGGGGCGGGGGGGAGGGGTGTTTCAATCCCTCCCCTTGAGGACACAGCTTCTCAGGTTAACACCTAACAGGGATCTGGGGGCAAAATGCAAGCAGCCGTGTAATGTCTTTAAAGTGTTTTGAGACAGGCAGAGCCTGGGGCCTGGGACTCTTTGCTGCAGTGCTTGCACCTGGACAAACATCTCCTCCAAATGATAAGGCACTACAAATAACCGCGTCCATGTGCAGTTGGGGCAAATTATGAACAACAAGATTCAAAAAGACCAAAAACCCAGCTGCCCCTTCTGAGGTATTGGGAGCAAAAGCAGGGTATTAGGCATGATCTCTGCACTCAGCACCACCAAGGGGGTGGGCAGACTACCCAAGCCATCCCTTCAGCCAGACCCCTGGACCTGTCCCCACTGTCACTCCATTTAAGGACCCAGCTCCCCTCACCCCCCTGAGGAGGGAGCAAGGGAACTTACTTACTTTCACTTGAGTCCCAATAAAGCCTTGTCTGCATTTCCTGCCTGGCCTCTTATCAATGTCTATTGGCTTAGGAGGTCAAGAACCCTGGTCGGTAACACTTTTATCTTAAATGCATGTTGGTAATGTATTTTACTCTAAGATTTTGCTCTATAGTGCATTTCTCCAAAATGGGAGAGTAAAACTGATGCTCCAGAAAAAGCACTGTGTTTACATGGGTGGCTTCAACTCTCCACCGTCACACACTGAGAAGCTGCTTGGGATTCACACCCCCAGTTTTGAGAAGCGAGATCCTGTGGCAAGGGTGTCTCTGGAGGCTGCAACAGAGAGGAAAACTAACACAATTATTTCAGAAAGCCTGAAGGGACTGTTCCTTTACCTAAGTTCCTCTAGGCTAACAACATGGTTTTGGGCTGGCAAGAGTTAACACCGATTGTCTCAGGGGAAAATTAATTACTTAATAAATAGAGTTTCCCAGACAAAGTCTTTCTGCAGAGCAGAAAAAGAATGTAAGAGATCCTTGTTTTGAGAAAACTGGCAACCATTATTTCGACTTTTAAAGTAAATCAAAACATTGATTGTGATACGAATCTAAGTCAAAGGCTTTAACCAGATCGAGATCAGTCTCAAAGGTTAATGAACAATTTTTTTGCGGTTTTAAACACACATTCAATCATTCCATTCTTAGGCAATTTGCAGTTTCCTGTTACAAAACCAAGATAAAAGCAGAGGTGGATTCCCCCATTTTCCCCCACCCCCCCAAACACCACCACCTTGTTTAACAAGAATCTCAAGGTAATCGCCTTAGGCTTCTGCTTTTTTGCTGATAGAAAATGGGAGGCTGGCTCTCCCCGAATGTTATTGAGATGAACTAATTCGGCACTTTTATCTATTTCTGTTTGTTTTCATGTCTGATAGAAACAGTGTGATTATTGAGACTTTATCCTGTGTTTACTTGGAATCAGTGAATCTCTGCCAAGTCACTCTCTTCCAATAAAGTGAATTCATTATCTTGACAAGTATTTATTGAGTGCCTTCTGTGGGTTAGGCATTGTGTTATACAAAAGACAGAGATGGCTTCTATTCAGCAGAATGAAGTTTTTACCTCCCTCCAAAAAATCCCATGATCCAGGTAATCTAGATTGTACCCTGGTCCCCAAATAGGCCACATGCTCACCCGGCTGAACCCCTCACCATGTCTCCTGCTGAACCCTAGATGTCTGTTCCCTGCTTCTCACTCTGCTTTGTGCTGTCCCAAAAGGCTTCTCCCCTGCAAGCCTTTGGTACAATGTAACCAATAAGCTGAGGAAAAGATGCTCAACTTCATTATTCACTAAGGAAAGGCAACTGGAACAGTAGTGAGTTGAATGGTAAACTCAAAAATATATATCCACACCCTAATAACTTAAGTGTGACTTTATTTGGGAAAAGAGTGATTGCAGTTGCTAGTAAGTTGAGGACCCTGAGATAAGATCATCCTGGATTACCTAGATGGGCCTTAAGTCCAGTGATGTGTCCTTTTAGAGACAGAAGAGAAGACAAACAGAGTCAGAGAAGAAGACTTGTGAGGATGGAGGCCAAGTATAGCAGTATGCAGCCTCGAGATAAAGAACACCTGGAGCCACCATAACCTGGAAGAAGAGAGGAGATATTCCTTCTGGGGCCACCAGAAGGATCATGGCCCTGCTGACACTTGGATATTGGACTCTGGTCTCCAGAATAAGTTTCTGGATCTTTAAGCCTTGAAATTTGTGGTCATTTATTAAGGCAGCCACAGAAAATTAATATACCATACAACCCAACAACTCAACTTCTTTTTTTTTTTGTCTTTTTTGCCATTTATTGGGCCGCTCTCGTGGCACGTGGAGTTCCCAGGCTAGGGGTCTAATCGGAACTGTAGCCACCGGCCTATGCCGGAGCCACAGCAACGCGGGATCTGAGCCGCGTCTGCAACCTACACCACAGCTCACGGCAACGCCGGATCTTTAAACCACTGAGCAAGGGCAGGGATCGAACCCGCAACCTCATGGTTCCTAGTCGGATTCGTTAACCACAGTGCCACGACGGGAACTCCTCAACTTCTTGATGTATATCCAGGAGAACTGAAGATATGTCCACACAGGATATCCTGCTGTAACGAAATGGGTTAAGAATCTGGATGTGGCAGCTCAGGTAACTGTGGAGGCACAGGTTGGATCCCTGCCCTGGGAACTTCCACATGCCAAGGGTGTGGCCATAAATTTTTTTTTTTTAAATGTGAACACACAAAAGCATGGGCACGGATGGTTTTTTTTGTTTGTTTTTTTTTTGCTTTTTAGGGCTGCACCTGCAGCATGTGAAAGTTCCCAGGCTAGGGGTCTAATCGGAGTTGTACCTGCCAGCCTACACCACGGCCACAGCATCAGGGGACCTGAGTCACATCTTTGACCTACACCATAGCTCATGGCAACACTGGATCCTTAACCCACGAAGCAAGGCTAGGGATCAAACCTGAGTCTTCATGGATACTAGTTGGGTTTGTTAACCACTGAGCCATGACAGGAACTCCAAGACACAGATGTTCATGATGGCATTACTCCTAATAGCCCCAAGACAAAATCCAACTGTCCATCAGTTGATGAATAGATAAACAAAATGTGGTCTATCCACACAATAAATACTATTTGGCCATAAAAAGGAATGACGTACTCATTCATGCTACCAACTGAATGACCCTGGAAAACACGCTGAATGAAAGAAGCCAGTTGCAGAATGACCACATGCTGTGTGATTCCATTTATAGGAAATGTCTAGAACAGGCCAATCTACACCCACAGAATGTGGATCAGTGGTTGGCTAGGGTGGGGCTGGGTAGGTAAGGGAATGAGGAGAGCAGGGGGGCTGGGGATGGGTAACGAATTGTTCATTCATTATAAACAATGAATAACTATGAATGATAGTTATTTTAGACCTATCCTACCATCATCTAGATAGCAAACATAATTACCAGGAAACATAAGTCCCCAAATGATTCACTTCGGTCTTTGTGTCCTTACAGGCTGAGGGGTACATTTCCTAACTGCAGTTTTATTTTTAATTAATTAGGAGTTCCCATCGTGGCGCAGTGGTTAACAAATCTGACTAGGAACCATGAGGTTGCAGGTTTGATCCCTGGCCTCACTCAGTGAGTTAAGGATCCAGCGTTGCCATGAGCTGTGGTGTAGGTCGCAGATGCGGCTTGGGTCCCGCATTGCTGTGGCTCTGGTGTAGGCCAGTGGCTACAGCTCTGATTAGACCCCTAGCCTGGGAACCTCCACATGCCATGTGAGTGGCCCTAGAAAAGGCAAAAAAAAGCCCAAAAAATTAATTAGTTAATTAATTAATTTGCATGCCGAAGATCCTGGCCAGGGACCCAATCTGCTCCACAGCAGTGACCCAAGCTACAGCAGTGATCATGCCAGATCCTTAACCTCTAGGCCACCAGGGAACTCCTTTTCCTTGAGAGGAAGCACTTGGCCTCTGCCCAGTCCCTCTCCTGATCCCTTCTCTCTTCCTCCACTTTGATATGTAAGAACACATGGAAGCTGAATCCGGTAGTTCTGATATCCTGCTCATTGTGACTTAAGGGGATTCTGGTGGGGTCACTGAGGTTGTAGAGCTGATCTAAATGTTCAGGACCCTTCTACTGGGGAAGACAGGAAAGCTGTAGTCACCCCAAGGCCACACCAATCTGAACATCCAGATCAATGAAGGGGACCCAGAAGGCCAGGATCTTGCTGTGGCTCTGGGATGGACTGCTGTCCCCATAGCTTCAGCCACTCTCTGTGCATCCTTTCCTCTGTCCCTTCTGGATCCTATTCAGTGGTACCCCTGCCATCCCAGATCCAGCTGGAATCTCTCTGGCCAGAATGACTGATTTAGGTATGGACATCTGACCAGAACAGATGAAGCAGAACCCTTGCTGGGGCTCCTAAGGACCCACCCTCCTTTCCCTGGTGGTGTAGTCGTAGAGCAAGAATGCACTGGTTTGGAGAAAGGTGGCCTGAGAGTCAGTCTGTCTCTATCACTGGATTCTTGAGGCAACTAGTTCACCTTTTGCAGTCGTGGTTTCCTCTCTCTACAAAAGGGTAATAATACAACCTCCATGAAGCTAGTGCAGGGACTAAACCAGTCACGTGAGACACAAAGCCCAGTTACTGGTCCCTACAGTCATTCAGCCACAGGACCAATTTGGAAAGAGTGTTGAGAGGAGCCTTTGGCATGGGAGGAAACTTGTCCAAGGACACTGACGCAGCTTTAAAATTTCTCATCCTAGGCTGGGATTAACAGGTACACCCTGCTGTATCTACAATAGATAAGCAAGGAGTTCCTGTCGTGGCTCAGTGGTAACAAACCCGACTAGTATCCATGAGGACACGGGTTCGATTCCTGGCCTCGTTAAGTGGGTTAAGGATCTGGTGTTGTCGTGAGCTGTGGTGTAGGTCGAAGATGTGGCTCGGATCCTGCATTGCTGTGGCTGTGGCTGGCAGCTATAGCTCCAATTCAACTCCTAGGCTGGGAACTTTCATATGCTGTGGATTCGGCCCTAAAGAGCGAAAAAAAAAAAAATTAAATAAGTAAATAATAAAATAGATAACCAACAAAGACTTACTGTATAGAACAGGGAACTCTATATCTTGTAATAAGCTATAAGGAAAAAGAATATACATATACATATATATGTGTGTGTAACTGAATTACCATGCTATACACCTGAAAATAACACAATATTGTAAATCAACTACACCTCAATAATTAAATAAGTAAATATCAGATAAATTATTAAAAAATTATTTCTCATCCTAAAACTACCTTTCTGGTCCAATTTACATCCGCACTTCTACTGATTCTATTGATTTTGCCATCTTTTTTTTTTTTTTTGAATGCACCTGCAGCATGTAGAAGTTCCTGGGCCAGGGATCAAACTCACGCCACAGCAGCAACCTGAGCTGCGGCAGTGACAACGTCAGATCCTCAACCTGCTGCGCCACAAATAAATGAGTAGCATAAATGTAGAATGTTCATGTCACTTCATTATTATGATTAATTATCCCCCTTAAAAAGTACCTACCAGGGAGTTCCTATCATGGCACAGTGGAAATGAATCCAACTAGGAACCAAGAGGTTGTGGGTTCAATCCCTGGCCTTGCTCAGTGGGTTAAGGATTGGGCGTTGCCATGAGCTGTGGTGTAGGTCACAGACATGGCTCGGATCTGGCGTTGCTATGGCTATGGTGTAGGCCGGCAGCTGCAGCTCCTGTTCGACCCCCTAACCTGGGAACCTCCATATGCCGCAGTGCGGCCCTAAAAAGAAAAGAAAAGAAAAAAAAAAGTACCTACCAGTATCTGTTGATGTTGTTTTTCTACTTGATAGCCTCCAAAATGCAAGATGCCAGGTTTTGCCTGTAGAACTTTATTTTTCAGAAGTTTTGCATAAACCTCTATAGAAACAATGTAGATAAGTAAATCATAAGATGAGATATGAAAAAAATATATTAAATGAAAGAAGATCCTATTAACATGTGCTCCCTTTAATCCCCCTACATCGTTGGGGGAATATAAACTGATGCAACCACTATGGAGAACAGTATAGAGGTTCCTCAAAAAACTAAAACTAGAAGTTCCTATCATGATGCAGCGGAAACGAATCCAACTAGGAACCATGAAGTTGCGGGTTCAATCCCTGGCCTCACTCAGTGGGTTAAGGATCTAGTGTTGCCATGAACTGTGGTGTAGGTCACAGACACAGCTTGGATCCTGCGTTGCTGTGGCTGTGGTGTAGGTCTGCAGTTGTAACTCCAATTCCATCCCTAGCCTGGGAACCTCCATATGCCGCAGGTGTGGCCCTAAAAAGCAAGAAAAAAAGAAAAAACTAAAAATAGAAATACCATATGATCCAGCAATCCCACTCCTGGACATCTATCCAGAGAAAACCATAATTCAAAAAGATACATCACCCCAATATTTACTGCAGTACTATTCATAATAGCAAGACAAGGAAATAACCTAAATGTCCATCGACAGAGGAATAGATAAAGAAGATGTGGTATACACATACGATGGAATACTACTCAGCCATAAAAAAAGAGTGAAATAATGCCATTTAGCAACATGGATGGACCCAGAGATTATCATACTAAGTGACATAGGTCAGACAGAGAAAGACACATGTCATATGAGATCACTAACATGTGGAATCTAATAAAACATGATACAAAAGAACTTATGAAACTGAAACCGAGTCAAAGGTTTCAAAACCAATCTTATATTTACCAAAGGGGAAATGTAGGTTGAGGGAGGGATAAATTAAGAGGTAAGAGGTTAGGACTGATGTATACACACTACTACATATAAAGTAGATATCCAACAAGGACATATTGTACAGCACAGGGAAAAGTACTCAGTGCTCTGTAATAACATATATGGGACAAGATTCTGAAAAAGAATGAATATATGTATATATATAATTGATTTACTGGGCTGTATAACTGAAACTAACACAACTTTGTAAGTCAACTATACTCCAATAAAATTAAAACACACACACACACACACACACACACACACCATGGGCTCCCTTTAATTTAGGCTATTTTAAGCACATGAAAGTTTCAGAGGCTACAGCTGTCAGCAAGGTGAATGGTCTGTTCCAAATGAACTGAACGGTTTCTCACTCTATGTTCATACATCACTTGGGGGATATTATCTGCATGATACAAATCCACATTTATTGTTTATTCCCTATAAAAATAATTTGCTCTGAACACATTTTGTATAAGTCTTCATAATAAGACACACGCTCATAAAGAGCACAGTTTGTTTTCTCTGTGTAATAATACTTCAATGGCTTATTATGTAATGAATATCCACTTCAAAGAATCCAAACACCAAGTATTTAATTTTATTGTTGTGTATTTAACTGGTATTATTGGGATTTCCTGTGAACTGAATTACAGTGTGATAGAGAGTATTCCTAAAGCTCTGAGTGATTATCACTCTGGACAGGAAAGTCTCAGACTGCTTTTGTCACGTGAACATCTTTTTTCCTCCCCCAGTTTTGAGAACAAGGGCTAGACAGCTGAGCCCACAGAAATGTCCAGATCCTCCTCATTTAGTAGGAGTTGAGATGTGTGAAGATATGGGGTCATGGTTGTTTCCCTGTCTTACTCGCCTCCTGCCAGGCCCATCCTCACTCCAACCCTGTGACAGAACATTTTTTTCCGTTTTGTAGATAATGATGTTGAGACTCAGCGAGACTAAGAAACCTGCTCACAGCTGGTAATTAAAACTCAAGCCCAGGGAGTTCTCTGGCGGCCTAGTGGTTAAGGAACTAGTGTTCCTGCCGCTATGGCTCAGGTTGCTGCTATGGCATGGGTTCGACCACTGGCCTGGAAACTTATGCATGCTGCAGGTGCAGCCAAAAAAAAAAAAAAAATCAAGCCCAGGCCTGATTGCAACCATCCCACTGCCTCCTTCAATAATAATGCACTGTCCAATTTCTTACAAATGGTAACCTTTCCCCTTTGGCTATATCCAAATCTTGTGAGCCACAGACACGATGCTCCCATCCTTTAACCTCTGATTAGGATACATCTGAAGTGGGTGTGAGACTCTTGGTGTTTCTGTTCCTCCCAGGTCACTGTCATCAGCTTTGGGCCAAACCAAAGGGTTGGATTAGGATAAGGATGGCATCTCAGGGGGACTACGATCTCTGTAGGTTATTTAGTAAATTCTTAAGTATTGAAATTAACATTATTTGGTAAATTTTTTCAATGCTGAAGATTTTGGTTTTAGGGCTACAAAGCAGAGGTAAAATGAGCCTTTTGCTGTTAATGCCCAGAAATAGTCAGGTATATTAACTTGCACCTAGTATGTTCTACAGTGACAACAGAGCCACTCCAAATGCCGCACTGGCAATGGGCCTTGAACGGCAAGTGGAAAGCGAGCTAGTGTGACAATGCAGAGAGCTGGACACTGAGCAGCAACAGCTGAACACCAACTCCCCACTTGGCTGGGCTACCTTGGGGAATTCATTTGACCTTTCTGAGTCTCAGCTTTCCCAACAGCACCACTGAAATAGAAGGTGTCTTGATGTTATGACGGATTAGTGAGAAGAATGTAAGCAAAATGATCAGCCGTCTACATATAGCTATAGGATTTACCAGGCTTTCCAGGCTAAGGGATGTGCCTGGGGAAAGGCAAGAAGGCGTAAAACGCAAGTGGCCTTGAAGGAGCAGGAGTAACAGGCATGGCCGGAGCTGCAGACGGCAGGGGAA
The DNA here is from genome assembly GCF_016906955.1 of Phacochoerus africanus. Taxonomy (NCBI): domain Eukaryota; kingdom Metazoa; phylum Chordata; class Mammalia; order Artiodactyla; family Suidae; genus Phacochoerus; species Phacochoerus africanus. The sequence goes on from NC_062546.1 coordinate 96,171,413, forward strand.
GTAGGTGGGAAGGTTCAGATCGACTGGTGGCAAAGGAATCCAAATGCCAAGCAGAGGAATGGCTGCTTTATTCTATACACAAGAGGATACGCTGACAGTATTCAAACAGGATAGGGACAGGAGCCAGCCTGGATTCTGGGAAGGAAGATGGGGGGCAAGGGGTGGAAAGGGAGATGGGAGGAGGGTATGGCCAGGGAGGAGGGCACTGCTGCTGAGGACCAAGTGGGGACAGAGAGGAAAGATACTTGAGGAAGTGGAAGCAACAGGACTGGGCAACTCATTTACACCATAAAAGTCTATCAGTTAACATTTTTACTTACTATATAAACATACACATATGTATTTTTATATTAGAGTATAGTTGATTTACTGTGTTGTGTCTATTTTTGCTGTATAGCATAGTGACCCAGTCTCACACACACGTATATGTATACATATGTATACATACATTCTTTTTCTTTCATATTGTCTTCCATCATGTTCTATCCCAGGAAACTGGATACAGTTCCCTGTATATACAGTAGGACCTCATTGCTTATCCATTCTAAATGTAATAGTTTGCATCTACTAACCCCAATCTCCCAGCCCTTCCCACTTAATTGAGAGTGTAGAGGTATGGGGGATGTGGGATGTGGGATGATGGTGGTGGGTGAGAGAGAAAGGAAGTTGATAGAATACTTAAAATTGAGAAGTTAAAAAACAGCAACATTTGCACATTAAAAAATATGAAGGTAAATAATGAAGAAACAACTAAAAGTGTTAAAAGTCATTGGCCTGAGAGAGTGGGAATTAGTAGTGGGCAGGATGAGATGGAATTTACTATTTTTCATTATAAAACTTTTACTACAGCATATATTCATTACATAGATTACTCTGAAAAATTCATTTTTCAAATGATCATACTGCATACCTTAAATATATTAAATACCTATCTTTAAAAAATTTTAAATATATATCATACATATCTTCTATTATTACCATTAATTTCTGTCTAACTTCCTGGGGCAATGGATGAAATAAAATGTAAATTTTTTGATGAATCTAAACAAAAAGTCTATTAATTAAGCTGATGGATCTAAATAGAACCTTTGTTCATAACACTAAAAACTGGTATAAGCCTGGAGTTCCCATGGTGGATCAGCGAGTTAAGAACCTGACCAGTATCTACAAGAACTTGGGTTCGATCCCTAGCCTCACTCAGTAGGTTAAGGATCCAGCATTGCCGTGAGCTGCAGTATAGGTCCTGGATATGGCTTGGATCCACTGTTGCTGTGGCTGTGGTGTAGGCCAGCAGCTGCAGTTCCAGCTGGACCCCTAGCCTGGGAACTTTCATATGCTGAAGATGCATCCCTAAGAAGCAAAAAATAAATAAATAAGTCCTAGTATGAGCCTGTAAAACAATCTAGATAAATTGGCACCCAAAATTCCATTATGCTTTCTGGACTTTGGGTCCTCTGGGAAAAGTTGTAAAGCAAATGTGCTTTCTAACCACTTACTGGATTCCAGGAGGTGATTAGGTACTGCTCCTCTTTTCTTAGGTTCCTCCACTAGGCTCCTTAAAGGGAGGGGTGACATGTTCTGAAATGGTTCTTCCGCATTCTTTACTTCTCTGCTGGGGGTTTTCACTGCTGCCATTTTATCGTGAAAAATGGAGTCTTTTTAGAGCCAAAGGTCATTTCCTGGGAAGAAAACAGTAGGCGTATAATCATCCACGGGAAACCAGGCACTTTTTTTTTTTTTTTTTCTCAATCCTTGACAAAGGTACCTCTTGTCACTGTGTGGTTTCCTGCAGCTCCGGCTCCTCCCCACCCCCCTCACCTGCCGCCCCTCTCCCAGCCACTCCATTCCCACACAATCTGTCCCATTAACCTAGCATCACACATCAAACCCATTCCATGGTCAAAACACTTCCATGGTCCTTAATCCTCTTGGAAAGCTTTGCCCCAAATGTCCTGATGCTTCTTGAGCTGTTGCCGTTAGTAGGGGCACAAGAAGGGGAAAATAAAGGCTCTCACAGTAGACTGAGTTTGGAATTTTTTTTTTTTTTTTTTTTGGGCTTTTGAGGTCCTCCTATCCTCCATCCCCTGCTGGGAGTAGGGTTGATCCCACAGCCATGCGCCACCCCCATCCTCATTTAACCTCTTAGGCCCAACCTCTCCTCCGAACCCAACCAGGGCTGACTGGGGACTGGACACCCGCCCCGGGTTCAGGCCGTCTACCCGCCTCCATCACCACCCAGTCCCAGGTCCCAGGCCGCTCACTCGGGAGCAGGTTCCGGGGTAGGATTCTGAGGTGTCGCCGCCTCCTACAGCCCGGAGCGTCGCCATGACGACGCGGACGCCATCCCAGGGGTCGCAGAGGACGCGACCAAATTCCCCTGAGATACGGGGAGACCCGGGCGGCGTGGTTCGAGGTCCGGAGGCTGTGGGCCACTTCTGGGGACTCGGGGTAGTCTCTAGAGCCTTGGAAGAACTGAGACAAAGACTTATCCGGTGCGAGGCCAACGGATTCCCGAGTGGAAATGAGGAAGTCGGGAGACAATGTAAACTGGACGCCCTGAGAACAGTTGGCGGGAGAGCTCGACTGAAAGGGGCGGGGCCTATTAAGTTCAGTGGGTGGGGCTTCCCCGACTGACTTTCAGTCCTGGGCGTTCTGCTGTAATACTTTCTGTGCTGATTTCTATTATGAGAAATTTCAAACATATATAAAGGCAGGTAGTCTATTATGATGAACCTGCAACAAAGATAAAATCATGGCCAGTCTTATTTCATCTACACCTTTCCCCTACTGTATTTTTTTGAAGGAAATCCCAGACATCATAGCAACCATAAATATTTCATAATATACCTCCAAAAGATTACGACTCCTGGAATTCCCGTCGTGGCTCAGTGGTTAACGAATCCGACTAGGAACCATGAGGTTGTGGGTTCGATTGCTGGCCTTCCTCAGTGGGTTAAGGATCCAATGTTGCCGTGAGCTGTGGTGTAGGTCGCAGAAGCGGCTGGGATCCCAGGTTGCTGTTGCTGTGGCTGTGGTGTAGGCCGGCGGCTACAGCTCTGATTCGATCCCTAGCCTGGGAACCTCTATATTGCCGCAGGTGTGGCCCTAAAAAGACAAAACAAAAACAAAATACTATGATGTTCTTTAGATCTCCCCTCTTTTGGCTACACCTGAGGCTTGTGAAAGTTCCCAGGACAAGGATCAAACTCGCACTGCAGCAGTGACAATGCCAGATCCTTAATGCTGCACTGCAAGGGAACTCCTAGGTCTTTTTGGTTTTTGGCTTGTTCGTTTTGCTTTTTTTAGGGCCACACCCTAGGCACATGGAAGTTCCCAGGCTACAACTGCTGGTCTATATCACAGCCACAGCAATTGGGAATCCCAGCTACATCTGTGACCTACACCACAGCTCACAGCAATACCAGACCTTATCCCACAAGCAGGGCCAGGGATTGAACCCTCATCCTCATGGATACTAGTTGGACTCACTATTGCTGAGCCACAATGGGAACTGCCCCTGGGTCTTTTTTAATCAGTAAATCCTCCCTCCATCTCTTTTTGTTGTTGTTGCAATTTATTCATTGAAGAAACTGCATATGTCCTAATACTTATATTTGGGGGTTATAAACATGAAGCTGGGCCAATTCCCCTGACTTCCTGCCCTGTCTACTCTACCCTGCTCACCCATGGATATTACTTTTTACGCAAAGGGCTCAGGCCTCTCTTCCTAGGATATGTCCCTTTCTTGCTCTTTCCGTGTATGACTTGACACTTGCTTAATGTTATTTATGGCTTTATGTTGATAAGAGATTGCAGTAGGAACCCAATCAACCTGCCTTTTCCACACCCACATCGCTTGTGCTGCATGTGCTTTGTCCCTCCACACCGCCCCCCAAATTGGGATGTTCATTTTTCCATCTTCCTATTCTCCAATCCCTCCCTTCTACCTGCCATCATCACAGATTAAAAATCTCCCCATCTAAAGGATATATGTATACATATAACTGAATCACTTTACTGCACAGCAGAAATTAACACAACATTGTAAGTCAACCATACTTCAACACAATTTTTAAAAATGAAAATATCTCCCCATCTTTCAAGGTTATCACTGGAGATGGTGTATCTTCAACCGTCCCCATAACTCTCCAGACCAGAGGACTGTTTCCTTCCCCTGTGCTCCCATGCAGTTTGTTTTGTCACCTTTCTGGGCACTTTTTAGATGCTGAATCCATCATTATTTGTATGTTTTAAGCTGCAGAATTCTTAGAAGGACAGGATTGTGCCTTATCATTACATCTCCCACAGCCCTTGTCGTAGTTCTTTGTTCATAGTAATCTCCCGGTAACAGTTGGCCAAGTGGGGCTGTGGGAGGAGGGCAGTGGAGTGAGAGGAGGGGAAAGGTTAAAAAAAAATCACTTGCTCATATAGCAGATTGTTCAGTTCTTTATTTTATTGCCCCACAAGGTTGTAGATTTCAGAACAAGTATTATGTTTTCCATATTCCTGGGCCTTTCCACCCAAGCGCAAATCATCCAGCTTGTTTCCATACACTTTTTAATAGGTATTGGAGAACATTTTTGGATTTACTCTTAAGTTTTTTTGTTTTGTTTTTTCTTTTTTTTTTTTTAGGGCCTTGTTTGCAGCGTATAGAAATTCCCCAGCTAGGGATCGAATCGGAGCTGCAGCTGAAGGCTAAGCTACAGCCACAGCAACACCAGATCTGAGCCGCATCTCAAACTATGCCACAGCTTGTGGCAACAATAGAGCTTTAACTCATTGATGAGCCCAGGGATTGAAACTGCATCCATTATGTTGGGTTCTTAACCCACTGAGCCATAGCAGGAATTCCTCCAGCAGTGGATTCTGATTAGTCTATACCCATCATAGAATACCCAATCCTCTTGTCCATAATTAATTTATGACTGAGTAAGTAACTCAACTCTGGTCACAGAGACATTAGGGGAAGGCCTCTGGGGCACTTGGGAAAAAGGCTTCCCTTCTCCTAAGAAACATACATAGATACAGTATCTTTCTCTTTCTGGACATTGTTCTGTGCAGAAGTGATTCCCTGGAACTGTGGCAGCCACCAGAGGCCATGAGGCCCCTAGTGTGAAGGTGAAGGTGAAGTTGAAGGAGGGTGTAAGAGCAGGAAGACAGGAAGAAGACTCCACCCTATGACATCATCTCACCTCTGATTGGCACCCAAATCCCATTCTCCCTTTCTTTCAGCTGAAAATATTCCCACATACAAAGATTTCTTTCTTTCTTTCTTTCTTTTCTTTTTTTTTTTTTTTAATCTTTCTGCCTTTTCTAGCGCTGCACCCGCGGCATATGGAGGTTCCCGGGCTAGGGGTCGAATTGGAGCTGTAGCCACCGGCCTATGCCACAGCCACAGCAACGCCAGATCCGAGCCGCGTCTGTGACCCACACCACAGCTCACGGCAACGCCGGATTCTTAACCCACTGAGCGAGGCCAGGGATCAAACCCGAAATCTCATGGTTCCTAGTCGGATTCGTTAACCACCGCGCCACAACGGGAACTCCTGAACATACAAAGATTTCTAAACACTCACTACTAAAAGTGTAAACTGTAGCAAGAAGCTTCTTAGGGGAGTTCCCACTGTGGCTCAAGGGTAATGAACCCAACTAATACCCATGAGGATGTAGGTTCTATCTGTGGCCTTACTCAGTGGGTTAAGGATCTGGTGTTGCTGTGAGCTGTGGTGTAGGTCACAGAAGCAGCTTGGATCCAGTGTTACTGTGGCTGTGGTATAGGCTGGCAGCTGCAGTTCTGATTCCACCCCTAGGCTGGCAACTTCCATAAGCCACAGTAACACTGGAGCATCTTTTTTTAGAGCAAGACCCTAAAAAAGCAAAAAAATAAAAAAAATAAGGAAGAAGTTTGTTAGAAATGTAGAATTTCAGGTCACCTCAGACCTCCTGAATCAGAATCTGCATTTTAAGAAGACCACCCCCGCCTCCAGGATTTTCCTAGTAGCCTAGTGGTTAAGGATTAAGTGTTGTCACTGCTGTGGTGCAGGTTCAATTCCTAGCCTGGTGCAAATACGGAAAAAAAGACACTCCCCCCCCACCCCGCCAGGAGATTCATGGACATGCTAAAGTTTAGGAATCATTGAACCGATGCCCTACAATTCCAGCTGTTCTAGCTGGTCGATTATTTAATTAATTCATATTTCACATTTATTTTACTTAGCTTTTGCAATAAGCAAGTACAAGGTATCCCAGTCTCTGCCAAACTAACACAATGAAATGGGTGTAACAGCAGGCACGGAAGATTTAACCTATAAACTTTGGTAGCTCAGTGGAAGCAGTGAATTTCCTTGCTCAAAACTTCTCAGTGGCTTCAGACTGTACAGAAAAATAAAATTCAAAATCCCTACCAGGAGTTCCGGTCGTGGCGCAGTGGTTAACGAATCCGACTAGGAACCACGAGGTTGCGGGGTCAGTCCCTGCCCTTGCTCAGTGGGTTAAGGATCTGGCGTTGCCGTGAGCTGTGGTGTAGGTCGCAGACGCGGCTCGGATCCCGCGTTGCTGTGGCTCTGGTGTAGGCCGGTGGCTACAGCTCCGATTCAACCCCTAGCCTGGGAACCTCCATATGCCGCAGGAGCGGCTCAAAGAAATAGCAAAAAGACAAAAAAAAAAAAAATCCCTACCACAGTCTTCAAGGCTCTGCCTGTCCCTCTCTTCACCTTCCCCTCCCCTCACTCTACTGCCCTCCTCCCACAGCTCCACAGCCTGGAGTGCTGAGCTAAAGCTGGCTGAAGATTCTTTGACACTCCTCCATGAACAGTTGGAGACCCTGTGCCCTCCCTTTGAATGGGAGGGGTTGTTTGGGGGAGGGGGTCTGAGACTGCTTTAACTGCCCAGTCCAGTCCTGCTTGAGTTTCTGATACCACAATTCAATAGATATAATAAAATAGTTGTTGTTTCAAGCCTGCAAGTTCTGGGACAGATATAGTTGCATCAATAAAGAACCGAAAACTGCAAGTTCCCATGGTGCCACAATAGCTTAATGATCCCTCAGATGCAGCCTGGATTTGATCCCTGGCCCCAGAGATTCAATGCAGACAAAAAGGGGGGTAAAAAAACCTAGGAACTTGGCTAAGTTCTACTTAGCCTAAGGACCCGCTTTTTTAGAGGGACTTTTCCTGGCTTTTCTAAATCAGGTATCACTCCATTATCCTCTCTTCCAGCCCCAGGTTCCCTCCCTTCATGTATTTATTGCAGTGTGTGATTCTAGACTGATGGCTTTACCTGTCTAACTTCTTAGACTGTCTTCCTAGACCATAAGTTCAGTGAAGTTTGACTTGTTCATTGCTGTATACTCATCACCTTCCACACTGCCTAGCACATGGTGGGACTTCCAAAATATCTGTAGAATTAAGTCATTAATGAGTTATGCCAAGAGAGTTCTAAATTTATGTATATATTTAGAATATATTTATATTCTCGCTATATATATATATGTTTCGAATAGAGGTAATATATTCATATGGTTCAAAATTCAAAAAGTACAAATGAAGCTATCTACAAAACAGAAAGACTCCCAGACATAGACAACTGACTTGAGGTTGCCAAGGGGGAGGGGGCGTGGGGGAGGGAAGGACGGAGAGTTTGAGATTAACAGAGGCAAACTATTGTATATATGATGGATAAACAGCAAGGTCCTACTGTACAGCATGGGGAATTATATTCAGTATCTTGTGACAAACCATAATGGAAAATAATATGAAAAAGAATATATATATATAACTGAATCACTTTCTATGCGGCAGAAATTAACACAACCCTGTGAATCAACTATCCTTCAAAAAAACTTTTAAAACTTCAAAAAGTCAAAAATTTCTTGCCAAACGAATGAAGAAATGAATACTTTGTATTTGTAAAGCACTGATATCAAAATGCAAAATGTTGCTGTTTAGGGAGTAAGGATTCTTAAGTGAACAGGCTACATCTTATAAACTTCCATCACAGTTTATTTTCCTATCAAAAAAAAAAAAAGTAGAAAAATTTCCCTTCAACCCCTATCCTTAAACTGCCAGTTTCCCTTTCCTAGAGGTAATCCATGTTACCAGATTCTTGTTATATTTCCAGGCATATGATGGGCATACACAAGCATTTATATGTATGCTTGTATTTGTAAGCAGTTCACTCCCCTATTTAAAACCTCAAATTGCTCATCTTCTGTCTCCTTTTTTTTCTTCCCACTAAAAAATATAACTGGGTGATCATGAAACTGTGCCCCATGCCTTTCACAGAAGTGGATAACTAACAGAAATTCTTGAACTTGTCTTACGGAACAGATAAGGGAACAGCTTGTTAAAACCCCTTTGCTTGTAACCTGCCTTCATTAAGTTCACTTTAGTTTCTTGCTTTCTTTCCCTTCCTCCTCTCCCTTCCTTCCTCTCTCTCTCCCTACCTTCTTTCCTCCCTCCCTCCCTTCCTTGCTTTCTTCCTTCTCTTTCCCTCTTCTCTATCTTTTTTTTTTTTTTGTCTTTTGTCCTTTTAGGGCCGCACCCATGGCATAGGGAGGTTCCCAGGCTAAGGGTCTAATCGGAGCTGCATCTGCTGGCCAGCACCACAGCCACAGCAACACCAGATCCGAGCCTATACCACAGCTCATTGCAACGCTGGATCCTTAACCCACTGAGCGAGGCCAGGGATCAAACCCTCGCCATCCTCATCGATGCTAGTCAGTTTTGTTAACCACTGAGCCACGATGGGAACTCCAGCCTCCCTCCCTCTCTCCCTCTCTCTTTAATCGCATGCCTTCTCAGCCTCATGTAACCCAGTTATTTTACAAGAGTTTGGTGTCAGTTCCCACTCTCTGTGAACTGGCTGGGGCTGGTTGGGACCACCAACTCTAAAACTGGGTCTATCTTGTTTTCCTATGAATGGCCCATTGACCTCAGAGGACTGGAAAATTCTACCCTTCAATTATGCACAGTACATCCCCTTTGAATATGCAGAAGCATGTGACTGAGTCTTACCTGCACAGAACACCCATTACCTCAGCTTTCCTCTACCTCCAATCACTACTTGCCTCATGCCTAGGACCACCCTGCTTATCCCATGAGTATCTGAGTTCCTTGCATTTGGGGAGGTGGACCTGAGACTGGTTCTCCCATCTCATTTAGTTGCCTCCTGAATAAAGTCTTTCTCAACTATAAACCTCAGTGTCTCAGTGTTTGGCTTGCTGTGTGGCCAGCAAATGGCCCTGGTTTGGTAACAGTCACTCCACATATGTATATAAAGTACCTCCTCATTCTTATTTTATGGCTGCAAATATTCAATAATTTATGTGACTGGTCCCCTATGGTTGGCTATTTAGGTGTTTCCTGATATTTTGCTGTTATAAACAAAGTTGTAATGATTTATTCAAATGAGTATATCATTTCTGCAAGCTTTTGCATATACTCATTCATATACATGTGCATATATTTGCAGGAAACATCCCCCAAATAGAAATGCTAGGCCAAAGTGGTCCATGTGGAGAGAGGATTAAGACGGAGTAGAAGGACTGGAACTCAACTTCTCTCCTAAAAACGACAAAATTCACAACTAAAGGCTGAGCAATCTCCACCCAAATGGACTGGAAACCTTAAAAAAGATACCCTACTCCAGAAGAAAAAAGAGGAGGCCACATCAAGAGGTAGGAGGGGCAATTTCATGATATAAACAAACCCATACCTCCCGGGTGGGAAGCTCCACAGACTGAAAACTAACTGGTTCACAGACTCACCTACAGCAATGAGACTTCTGAGCCCCACATCAAACCCTCACATGCGGGGATCCGGCACTGGGAGAAAGAGCCGCTGGAGCATCTGGCATTGAAGGCCAGTGGGGCTTGTGCGCAGGAGCTCCACAGGACTGGGGGAAACGGAGACCCCATTCTTAAAAGTCGCACATGGATTTTCACGTGCACTCGGTCTCGTGGCAAAGCAAAGTCTCCATAGGAATCTGGGTCAAGCCTGACTGCAGTTCTTGGAGGACCTCCTGGGAAAACAGGGGTGAATGTGGCTTGTTGTGAGGGAAGGACATTGAAGGCAAAGCTCTCGGGAATATTCAGCAGCTGCCTTTCTCTGGAGCATTTGGGAAAATCTGGCCCCACCCATCAGTGCTGAGAAGCCCCAGGCCAAATAACAATCCAGGTGGGATCACAGCCCCACCCATCAGTAAACAGGCTGCCCAAAGACCCCTCAGGCACACAGCTGCCTCTAATCCCATCCAGAGACTAAGCCCCACCCACCAGAGGGATTAGAATCAGCTCCACCTACCAGTGGGCAGGCATCAGCCCCTCCCATCAGAAAAGCCTACAGCAAGCCCCCCATACTGACTTCAGCCACAAGGAGGGCAGACACCAGAAGTAAGACAGGCTACAACTCTACTATGTGTAAAAAGGTCACCACACCAAAAATCTATGAAAATGAAAAGACAGAGAACTATGACTCAGATGAGGGAGAAAGGAAAAACCCCAGAAAATCAGCTAAGCGATGAGGAGATTCTCAGCTTCCAGGAAAAAGACTTTAGACTGTTGATGCTGAAGATGATGCAAGACAGTGGAAATAAACTGGAGGCAAAGATGGATAACTTACAGGAAACACTGAGCAAAGAGATACAAGATATAAAACTTCAACAAGAAGAGATGCAAAATATAGTAACTGAGATAAAAAATTCACTAGAGGCAGCTAACAGCAGAAAACAGGAGGCAGAAGAACGAGTAAGTGAGGTGGAGGACAGATTAGTGGAAATTACGGATGCAGAACAGAAAAGAGAAAAAAGATTGAAAACAAATGGAGAGAGTCTCAGAGAACTCTGGGACAATGTGAAACGCACCAACATCCGTATTATAGGGGTTCCAGAAGGAGAAGAGAGAGAGAAGGGGACAGAAAAAATACTCAAAGAGATAATAGCCAAAAACTTCCCTAACATGGGAAAGGAACCACTCACTCAAATCCAGGAAGCACAGTGAGTACCATATAAAATAAACCCAAGGAGGAATACCCTGAGACACATATTAATCAAACTGACCAAAATTAAAGACAAAGAGAAAATCTTGAAAGCAGCTAGAGAAAAGAAACAAATAACATACAAAGGAACCCCAATAAGGTTCTGGGCAGATTTTTCAGCAGTACCTCTGCAGGCCAGAAGGGAGTGGCACGATATACTTAACATGATGAAAGGAAAAAACCTCCAACAAAGATTACTCTACCCAGCAAGGCTCTCATTCAGATTTGAAGGAGAAATCAAAACCTTCACAGATAAGCAAAAGTTGAAAGAATTCAGCAACACTAAACCAGCCTTACAACAAATACTAAAGGAACTTCTCTAGGTAGAAAAGACAAGACAGCAACAGGAAACAAAAATTCCACAAATGACAAGGCTCACCAGTAAAGGTATATATACAGTAAAGATACGAAATCATCCGTGCACAATTATACCACCAAAATCAGAAATCATGAGAAGAGGTGCGTACAAATGCAGAACACTGGAGATGAACTTGCAATTAAGAGAACAACAACTTAAAACAATCTCATATACATATAGACTCATGTATCAAAACTTCAGAATAACTGCAAACCAAAAATCTACAAGTGATACACAAATAAGGAATCTCTGGAGAAGAAATATATCTCATAGTAAATAAGTGCATAATCCGCCATGAAGGGGGTCATTTGACATCATTCTTGGAATGCTGAAGTCTCCTTAGATCTGATTCTGATTTCCTCTCCATCAAAGAATTTATAATTATAATTAAATAATGCAACTGTACAATTAATACAGTTCTACAATTGTATTATTAATAACCATTTCTCCCCATGGTGCAATGTAAGGTCTATAATGTCTTGTTTATCACATCACCTAGAATGGTGTAATGCCTATAGTGAAGAATCAATAAGATGTAAGGACATATTTATATAGTTACACTGTTTTTTAACCAATTTATGCATTTTATATTTTACTTATTTTCAGAGGGTGTATTATTTTTGTTATTCTTACCAGTGAAGTTATTCTTTTTATTATGCTATATAAAATATTTAATGGTATATAAGGCTTTCTTCTTTATAAATTTTAGTTGTATAATATACACAATTTTAATGTAATGCTAATATTTAAAGAAAAATTGAAATGTAATAGATAATACTAAATAGCAAAGATGAAAGCCACACAAAATGGGATAAAGTATAGAATAAACTTCCTATTTGTCTCAGCATATTTTCCATTCCACTTCTCCAGAGGGAGTCGCTTAATCTGTTTCTTAAGATCCATGATATAATAATCTGTGTGAATGTAATTGTGTTTAAATATATGTATTTTATTCTGTAAAGAAAATTAAAATAAAGTTTAAAAACCAAACCAAACCAAACCAAAACAAAAAACAAAGTGGTCCATGTGTATGTAATATTGATAAATACTGTCAAGTGGCCTCCCTGAGCTTTCCATTAATTTTTACTCCTACTTATAATGTGTGAGAGGAAATCCCATGTGGCTCACAACATAATGTGTGAGAGCACTTGTTTTTTTTTTATAGCCTCACTAACAGAATATATTATAAAACATTTATCTTTGTGCCAATTTGGCGGGTGAAAAATGGTAGTTCACTTCAGCTTTATTTTGTATTTCCCTTATGATAAATGAAGGTGACCACATTTTCACATGTTTAAGAGACATTTGTACTTCCTTTTCTATAAATTCATGTCCCTTACTGGTTTTTCCATTGGGTTCTTAATCTTTTTCTTAATGAGTTGTGGGAGCTCTTTATGTATTAGAGAATCAGTCTTTTGTTCCTTGACAAGTATTGCAAAAATTTTTCTGGCAATAGTCACTTGACTTTTCTGTTCATGGTTTTCACCTTGCAGAATTAAAAAAAAAAAAAGTTTTATTCATTATGCATTGCTCCATAAAAAATTGCCCTAAAATTTAGTGACCTAAAACAACTATAATCATTTACTATCTTTCAGGATTTCTGTGGGATAGAGGCTCAGACAGGGCACAGCAGAGATAGCTTGTTTCTGCTCCATAATCCCTGAAAGCTGGAAGTTGTGGTGGTTGGAAGGCATCAGCTGGAAGTTTATGTTAAAGCTGGGACCATAGATGAGGCTCTTGGCCAAAGTACCCACAAGGGGCCTGGACTTCCTCATAAGATGGCCACTGGGTTCCAAGCTGAAGTGTCCGTGGAGAGAAAAGGTTTAAACTGTATTTCCTCTTATGACCCAACCTTGAAAGTTGTGCAGCCTCACCTCCTCTTCACTCTATCAGCTGAGGCCATTACCAAGGTCCATCATGTATAAGAGGGAACATAGGCTCTACCTTTCATGGAGAAGTGCTGACATCTCAAGAGAACCATGTTTTCTGCTCCCGTAGAATTGATTGCAGACATGAGACTATAGAACTGCTGCAGCTATCTTACAACCAGCCTGAGGTTATACAGCTCAGAAGAGAGCAAAGCCAAGAGAATCATAGACATACAGAGCCTGATCCAGGCACTAGTCTACCAGGACCTCTCAGTTACAGGAGCTGATACTTAGCCTTATTGTTGCTTCAGCCAGTATGACCTGGTTTACCTGCAGCCAAATGCATCTTTTTTTCTCTTTTTTTCTTTTTGGCTGCCCAGAATAATACGGAGTTCCTCAGCTAGGAATCAGATCTGAGCCACAGTTTCAACATACAGCACAGCTGCAGCAACACCAGATCCTTTAACCTACCATACTGGGCTGGAAGTCAAACTTGCATTCTGACACTGCAGAGACGCTGAAGATCCCATTGCAACACAGGGGGGACCTCCTGAATGCATCTTAATTGGTATATCTAGAAAATTTAATTGCACTGTATTATTTTCAACCTCATAGCAATGCTTAAAGATTGGTATTATATTCCTCATTATACAAATGAGGAAATCGAGGCTTAGAGGGCTTAAGTAACTTGCCCAAGGTCACATGGCTGACTGATGACTAAGTTATGATTTAAATCCAAGTTTGTCTGTTGCCAATATTTTTTTCTGTATGCCAAGCCAAAGTGCCTCGGTAGGCAGAAATGCGGGGAGCCTCTGGGAGGCTGGGGTGGACCTGCCCTTTCTTTGCTCCAGCCAGTGAAGATAATGCCTTGAGAGCACTAGCAACATTGTCTTTCAGATATGGTTTTATTTGCTCTCTCTTATTTGATCTGTTTTTATGATAATATTTCACACAAATATTTAAAAGGATGCTGATAAATGGAATAGGAAAATAAGAAAAGTAAAGTAAAAACTGCTTTCCTGAAAAAAGCCAGCCCTCATTTCCAGTGTAAACAGTGAACCTGGACCATAAAAACCTCATTAAAATGTCAGTGTTATACCTTTGTACTTCAGCACTGAATAGGAAATCATGCTCACCCCATTATTTATGGCTCATCAATAATACATTAGCTTGATTCCCAGAAGAGCTCACACGCAGAAGAGAACAGACCTTTTTGTTTGGTTTATTGAACAGCTGAAGAAGGAAGGCAAGTTCACGTCATTGGTGGAGTCATTGGGTAAAGGCTTAGACCTGGACATGCAGGGATGGCCAACTCCTTACCCCTGCCCAAAACCAGCCCCTGGTGCTCAAAGAACACTTTCCCGGGACGCTTCCTTAAGTGTACACAAGATCTTTTTGTTACAAGTAACAGGTGTGAATTCAAGAGTTAAAAAAAAATGTTAATTATCGATCCCTCTATCCATCTAATCTTTTGTCACAGCTGTGTGCAGGAGCCAGAGGATGGCTTTTTTGCCCCTTGGATGGGTCCAGAACATTGAAAGGCAGCCATCTTGCTTCTAGCTTGAGCTTCATATGAACACGTAAGTTTGGTTGGTGCCACTCCTTCTGGCCGGGTTCAGTCACCTGCTCATCCCTGAACCAGTCACTGTGGTCAGTTGGTGGGGGTGCCTCCCCTCGATCAGGTCTGGGTCACATACTCACCTCTGGGCTGCCAGTTATGAAAGCTCTGCCCAAACCACGAGGTCTGAGAGTGGGGAGGGAGAAGGGAGCTCCTTGTACCAGGAGAAGGAGGAATGGAGGCTGGCCAGACACAACCTGCAGATGTCTAGTAGGTTGAACCTTATAAAATTATCAATATACAAATGTAATTTACCTATAAGAATGATGAAGAATATGACTCAGCCTCATACATTAACCCACAAAGCTTAGTCTCGTCCCTCAGTATATGCTCCCATAAAATTTATCAGTTTATGATGCTCACCGTACATTCTGTAGTTGTTTACTACAGCCAACCAATAGGTTTGTTAAATGTGTGGTTGTGCAAACTCCTAAATGCTTGACTACCAGGCTTGGTGGTCTTTCTGGGCCTCCTGGGAGGGGTGCAATCAGATCTCCAGGGCTTCCTTTGGGCAATTTCCCCAGGCCTCTATCATTCTGGCACAGCATGTGGAACAGAGTAGATGCTCAATAGTAAGTTCTCCAACAGGTGTTTGTTGCTATTGAAAACATGCAGTATATATAAAACCTAATTTCTTGTTGGAGAAATAGTTACAAAGAATTCTCCAGCCAACCAGGTGACACCCCACCCACCCACCCCCCAAATGATGACAAGAATGAATCAGTTTTATTGTAAAGTAAGCAGGTAAGCATTAAATCAGACTCTGATGCATATCACCGGCAATCCACAAAAGAAATGGTAAAGGCCAATAGGAATCTGACAATTTTATATAGCCAGGCAGATACAATCCATTACACATATGCTCATTTTCTTTACCAAAAATTACAGCTTGGAGCCAAGCGCCTGGGCTAAACTCTCATAGTATTAGGAAGACAGGGCACCATCCTCCTGGATGTTCACATTACAAAGAGAAGGCTCTAAGAACTTCAAAAAGACATTCCTGGGATGTGAAACTGGCAAGCGGCTTATTTAGCTTTTATAAAGCTTTCCACACAGCTCAAAGCGGTGGTGGGGTGTTAGAAATTTTCAAAAGGAAATGCTGGAAGAAAAGATCTCTTTCCCCTTGGACACGAGGGAAATTTTTTAATTAAATTAAATTTATTTCTGCTTTTTAGGGTTGCAGATGAGGCACAGGGAAGTTCCCAGGCTAGGTTGAATCAGAGCTACAGCTCCCAGCCTACACCACAGCTGCAGCAACAAGGGATCAGAGCTACATCTGCGACCTACATCGCAGGAACCCTGGGAAATTTTAAAATTTAATTGCTGGGGGAGGGTGTTTGTATTGTGGGGGGGATGAGAAATCTTATCCCCCCATCCCTTTCCCCTCACACCGCCTCACCCCCCCACCCCAGCCCCTTTCAGTGGCTGAAGCCTGGGAATCAATATGATAAAAGACAGATTAACAAGAGAAAACCCAGTTTTCATTACCTACATATGTATAGACTTTCACAAGGAAATGAGAATCCAGGAGGCCATCAGACAATTGAGGTTTATACACCATTGTAGGCTAAACAAAGGAAAAGGGGACTGGGGGTTCTGGGAGGCGGGCAAGCTAGGAAGAAGGGAGCAGTTTTTCCTGTGTCTGTCAGTTCTCAACTGCCTTTAGCTCAAAAGAATCCTTAAGCCAAATTGGACTATTTGGGGTGACCTATTCTGATATCTTAAAGGATTTAGCCTTATGTGATGAGAATATCAGTATGGGGTGATAAGAATATCAGTATGAAACCCTTAGAGAACAAGTTATCCTGGAACCAAATACTTGATCTCCCACCCTCAGAGTAACTTTAGAAAAAGTTTTTATTGAAACATAGTTGATTCATGAGCTTGTGTTAGTTTCAGGTGTACAGCAAAGCGTTTGAGTTATAAATACAAATACATATTCCTTTTTTAGATTCTTTTCCATTTTAGGTTACAAGATCTTGAGTGTGGTTCCCTGTGCTATACTGTAGGACTTTGTTGTTTACCTGTTTTATGTGTAATGGTATGTATATATTAATCCCAATCTCCTAATTTTTCTTCCCACCTGCCTCTTTCCCCTTTGGCAACCATAAGTTTGTTCTCTATGTGAGTCTATCTGTGTTTTGTAGATAAGTTCAAATATGTAGATATCATATTTTAGATTCCATGTATAAGTGATATCACATGGTATTTTTCTTTCTGACTTAATATGATAATCTCTAGGTCCATCATGCTGCTGCAAATGGCATTATTTCATTCTTTTTTATGACTGAGTAATATTCCATTGTGTATATGTACCACATCTTCTTTATCCATTCCTCTGTCATGGACATTTAGGTTTTTTCCATGTTTGGGCTATTGTAAATAGTGCTGATGTGAACACTGGGGTGCGTGTATCTTTTCGAATTATGGTTTCAGGGTAACTTTTAAATTACTGTTATAAGAACATGATTTGTAGTGTTTGGGGCTGTCATTCTTAGGTTTGTAGGTCCTCCACCTCTGTAGTATAACTCTGAGAAGGGAGAAAGATTTAAGATCTGGAAAATCATCAAAATCAAAGAGCTAGCCCTCTCTGTCTCTCAGGGGCCGAGTGAGTGAATGAATTTAGAGGGTGGACATCTAATATTCCCCACAGCCCCCTTAATGCCTCACAGGCTCCTCCAGAATCTTCCTACTCTCCCATCAAGAAGTAGAGTCTAGGTGTTCCCTGGTGGTGCAGCAGGTCAAGGATCTGGCATTGTCATTGCTGTGGCTCAGGTTGCTGCTGTGACATGGGTTTGATCCCTGGCCCGGGAATGTCCACACACCAAGGGCGTGGCCAAAAAAAAAAAAAAAATAGAGGCAGTGTCTATGCTGCCTTCCCTAGAATTGGCATTGGCTTTTGGCATTGTCTTGACAACAAAGCAGCAGAAGCAGCACCATGTGACTTCCAAGGAGGCTGGGTCATAAATCACAGCCTACTTTCCACCAGCTCTCTTTTTTGGGACTACAACTTTGGGATCAAGAGCTACTATGTAAGAGGTCCAGGGACCCTGAAGCTGCCTGATCCTGAGACTATGTGGTGAGAGCACACAGCCACAGAAAGGGACACTGAGTGAGTACATCGTTTTTTTTCTTTTTAGGGCTGCACCTGTGGCATATGGAAGTTCCCAGTTTATGCCAAAGCCACAGCAGCACCGGATCTGAGCTGCACCTGTAACCTATGCTGCAGCTCACATCAACACCAGATCCTTAACCCACTGAGCAAGGCCAGGGATCTAACTGGCATCCTCATGGATGCTATACTGGGTTCTTAACCCACTGAGCCACAATCAGAACTCCTGAACAAGCGCATGTTAGGGCGACTGTTTGACTGCAACCATGTAAGATAGCCCGAACCAGGACTACCTGCTGAGCCCAGTCAAACCCCAGAACTGTGAAATGATGGTGAATAATTGCTGAAATTTTCCTAGATTTGGATGTAATGGGGTTAAGTCTGATGGAGACAGCTCAGGAATGGGAATCAAAAGTACTAGCAATCCAGGAGTTCTCTGCTAGTCTAGTAGTTAAGAATCAGGTGTTGTCACTGCTGTGATTTTATCCCTGGCCCAGGAACTTCCACATTCTGTGAATGTGACGAAAGAAAGGGAGAAAGGGAGAAAGAAAGATGAGGAAAGAAAGAAAGAAAGAAAGAAAGAAAGAAAGAAAGAAAGAAAGAAAGAAAGAAAGAAAGAAAGAAAGAAAGAAAGAAAGAAAGAAAGAAAGAAAGAAAGAAAGAAAGGAAGAAAGAAAGAAAGAAAGAGAGAGAGAAAAAGAAAGAAGGAAGGAAGGAAGGAAAGGAAGAAAGAAAGAGAGAAAGAGAGAGGAGGATTTCCCATTGTGGCTCAGTGGGTTAAGAACCCAACGAGTATCCATGAGGATGTGGATTCAATCCCTGGCCTTGCTAAGTGGGTGAAGGATCCAGCACTGCCAAAAGCTGTGGTGTAGGTCACAGATGTACCTCAGATCTGGCGTTGCTGTGGCTGTGGTGTAGGCCGGCAGCTGCAGTTCTGATTTGACTCCTAGCTTGGGAATTTCCATATGCCACAGGTACAGTCATTAAAAAAAAAAAAAAAAAAAGTCAACAACCTTCTCTCCCAACTGCATGATCTGGAGTTCTAGCCCCATCCACCTCAGCTTTTCCATCTGTTTAATGGGTATGAAAATATTTTCAAGTGGAGTTATTCTCCTTTTGCATCACTGCTCCCAAATCTATTTTCTACTTTCTCCACCCAGGAGGTTAAACTCTGTGGACAGTTTCTCCCCCATCAATCTGCCTTGTCTCTGGCTTTGGAATGGTCTCCACCAATAGAGGACATCGCCTGGAGACTCGGCCGGTGGAAGAGAGGTCAGGGTGTCCATCCCACCACCTGAGTCCCTCCCCAGGCCACAGTGTTGATGGGCTGCCTTCCTCAGTGGGTAAGACCCTATGGGTGGCTCCACTCCCAAGGTCAGTTCTTGCCAGCTTCAGGGAGAACCGCTTTCCCACTCTGCTCCTTGTTAGTGGATAACTTTCTGACACTTGTTTAAATGGTCCGGAAGCATTTTATGCAAGACTGTTACAATGGGCATATTGCAAAAGGGGAGAGAGCTGGGGCTCAACTTCGAATTCAGCAGGACAAACTGGGAGGCATAGCCGAGATGCAGGGTGAGGGGGTGAGGGGATGGAAGATGACTAAGAGGGGACAGCAAATAGGCAGGTTCTTGCTGAACTGACTTAACAGCTTTCCTGCAGAAGGCACGACAGGATTTAGAAGTCCATGGTGGGGGTGTTCCCATCGTGGCTCAGTAGTTAGTGAACCTGACTAGCAGCCATGCTGGGTGGGTTAAGGATTCAGCGTTGCCATGAGCTGTGGTGTAGGTCACAGACGCGGCTCAGATCTGGCATTGCTGTGGCTCTGGTGTAGGCCCGCAGCTACAGCTCAGATTGGACCCCTAGCCTGGGAACCTCCATATGCCACAGGTGCAGCCCCAAAAGCCAAAAAGACACACGCACATATACACATGCACACACAAAACTGAAATCCATGGTGGGGAGTTCCCATTGTGGTTCAGTGGCTTAAGAACCTCATATTTTCTTTGTGAGGATACAGGTTCGATCCACTCAGTGGGTTAAGGATCCAGTGTTGCCATGGCTGGACTATGGCTATGATGTAGGCCAGCTGCTACAGCTCTGATTCAACCCACAGCCTAGGAACTCCCATATGCTTCAGGTGTGGCCATAAAAAGAAAAAGGAAGAAGAAATCAAAGGTGGGGAATGAGGAGGGAGTTCCCTGGTGGTCTAGTGGTTAGGATTTGGTGCTTTCACTGTGGAAGAATCTTGCCGAGGTTGCATGAAGCCGTCCAAAGACAGATGGGGCCTAGTCAAGAAGAGGCTGAGAGCAGCCTGAGTAAAGTTTGGCTAAGGAGAGAGTGTCTGTCACCCTTCAGGCCCACTGCTGCTGACCCTGGCACCTCATATCCCTTGTCCATTCCCTTGACCCTGTCCACACCTCTGCATGTCATCCTTTCCTTAAACTTGCTCCCATGAAACCATGTAAGCAATGGTTTCTCCCTCTCCTATGGGCCCCTAACGGCTGGTCCTACTGACCCCAAGGAATTGTTTTGAGGACCAAATGAGATGACGCATGCAAAACAGCTCTGGAAACTGAGATAAGGAAGTCATCTTCACAACAGAGAGAACTTCTAGAGATGAGCGAAGGACACGGGGGCCCTGGTTTGGGACTCAGTCCTGGCCTCGAATCCTGGCCCCGCCCCTTGTTAGCTGTGTTATGAGGGTGGGGGAGGAAGGTTTATTTTCTCCAAGCCTCAGGTTCCCAAATGTTGACTTAAAAAAAAAAAAAAAAAAAAAAAAGCACGACCTATGGGGTTCCCATCGTGGCTCAGTGGTTAACGAATCTGACTAGGCATCATGAGGTTGCAGGTTCCATCCTTGGCCTCAGTGGGCTAAAGATCTGGCGTTGCTGTGAGATGTGTTGTAGGTCCCAGATGGGGCTCGGATCTGGCGTTGTTGTGGCTGTGGTCAGCAGCTACAGCTCCGATTAGACCCCTAGGCTGGGAGCCTCCATATGCCACGGGTATGGCCCTAAAAAGCAAAAAAACAAAAACAAAAAACAAAAAACCCCACAACCTAAAAGTTGACAGTTAAGTTTTTATTTTGGGCAAAATGAGGACATAAGCCCAAGAGGCAGCATCTCAAGAAACTGCTCTGAGGAGGTGGGTGGGTGGGGGAGTTAGGATATATAGGGGTTTTTGCAACAAAGAGCAGGTAATAAGAACAAAGGGTTACTGCTAATAGCAGAAAACAGGATATCTCAAAGCTAAGGAATTTAGTGCTTTTCTCTGGGAAGATGCAAATGTCTGGGTTCCCTGAAATCACTCCTCTGATTTGTACCTCCGCTCTCAGGGCCAGTATCATGAGCTTTCACAATCTGAGTGCCCTCCGGGCTCACTATTAGGACTGGCTGCAGTCTGATGGCCGCTAAATGGCAGGTATTCCTTGTTTCCTTCCTGAGTTCCCTCGGGGCTCACTGGCAGCCTTGCATACTTTTCCAGAAGTTTACTGCTGGTCTCATGAAGCTTACTGCTAGTCATGAGAAGCAGATGCTAGTCACCGTGAAGGATTTTAGTTTTTTTCGATACCAGGAGATGCAAGAATTGGGCTCATAAAATCTTTTCCTAAAAATATCTAATTATCTGAAGACTTGTTCCGCCAGTTTTCTCAGAGCACAGAATGCCTCACTCCTGGTCTCCACTCTGAGCTCTGCTCAGGAGGTCCTGCAGGTCGGCAGCTGCAGTGGCTCATGATTCAGTCTGTGTAAAGGCAGATGGCAAGTGATGGCAAGTGCCAATTTCCTGTTCACACATCATATTAACCAAGGAGAGCAAATGTCCCTCATAGAGGCCTGGAGGATTGGCTATGATAACATTTCAAATTATTAAAAGACTCCCCAGCACGTGGCAGATATTAAATATAGTGTTAGGGATTTCCCTTTGTGGCTCAACGGAAACAAATCCAACTAGTAACCATGAGGATGCAGGTTTGATCCCTGGCCTCGCTCAATGTGTTGGGGATCCAGCGTTGCCACACGTGGCTTGGATCCTGCATTGCTGTGGCTGTGGCTGTGGCCAGCAGCTGTAGCTCCAATTGGACCCCTAGCCTGGAAACCTCCGTATGCCAAGGGTTCGGCCCTAAAAAGCAAAAAAAAAAAAAAAAAAAGTATTAGTTTCCTAGCCTTCCCTTTCCACCCTTATTATGAAATTGTTTTCTCTGGCAGGTTTTACAAAGCCACTAACTACATCCACAGCTTCCCACAGGGCACTTCTGATCCTTTTCTCAAAATACTCTGAGAGACACAGCCTCCTGTTTAAAGACAAATGGCTTGCCACAGGTTAGAACTTTATTGAATTGCCCAGAACAAATTTCCTTTTGCTTTTTCACTGGAGATCACAAGGGTCTAATATAGAGCACAAATTACCTTGTTTTCTTTTTATGTCTTTCCATCAAAAAAGCAATACAGACTGTGCTTATAGAAAATATTCAAGCAACACGAAAGTCTATACAGTAAAAATGGCAAGTTCTTACCTCACGCACTTTCTAATGCACATTTAGGGTGTCAGAGTTTAGGGGACCCAGTTAATATTTTTTCCAGTCTCAATCTTGAACCAACAGGGAAACAAGATTAACACAGATGG